>NC_056743.1:713199303-713289303 GCF_019279795.1 Protopterus annectens
TGACGAGTGTGTTGGCTACGTTGTTTTGCCTTATGGGCTGTGGTTTACTGGCACACTGAGTCTGTGGGCTATGTGTCATTTGGGTTGTGTTGGGGGGTGGAGGTTGCTTGCATTTCTGCTTTGGGGGTCTCTGTTGCTTCAGCAGATTATTACTGAGAGCCTTTGCAAATGTTTTTGTGTTTCTATATGTGGATTTTGGTGGTGTAGGTTTAGTGGGACTATGTGATAAGCATGGTGTGGTGCAAGTGTTTACCTTCTCCTCTTGACTGTCAAGTTCAGTCTTGGTTGGAGAGAGCTTTACCTCCAGTTTGTCTAGATAAGTGCATCTCTCACAGGTTGTGGTGATGGGTGGTAGGAGGAGAGGGTTGTCTGTGTACATGAGGTAATTGCTACATTGCCACAAAACACCCAGATTCATCAGTTACATATATAATTTCATCTTAATGTAGGAAAAGTGGCCTAATTATCTAACTCTTGTACAACTATCAGAATTACAGAAACATATCAGTGATATAGAACCTATGGAATGTGATATGTTCTCTGCCAGAATGGTCGAAATTGCATTCTGTTAATTAACTGCGTAATATTAACTGATGGAATTAACTACTAGGGTTGCTATATTCAATTAGTATCCTAACCTTTTATAAAAGAGATCATATTTGCAAATAGAAGACTATGACAAAGAAGGCTGCAGGAGTAGTATGTATCCATGTGGGCAAGAAGTGATATCCCATTGTCCAAGTGGAAGTTCAAGCTGAATTAGGGAATGTATTACACCCTATGATGCCCTGCTTAAAACATAGCATAATAATTGGGAAGTACATCCCTCCACACTGAATAATAATGGAAACCATGGGAAGGGGTAGAACTTCAGATAAACCATATCCAAAAGGGGTCCCTTAAAGAAATCAGACATGGCACTACCTTCACCTTCATCTGAAATGAAGAAAGGAGTACAAAACATTCATGAGTATTAAGTCATTTCAATTTAATGAAGGACAGAGAGCTATATTAAAGAGTCCTAAAAATCAAGGGAATTGGCAACCATACAAAGAAAGGAAAACCAGAACCCAAAATGTGTCTTAAGATGGGCAGTGGCACTAATCTTCAGGCAGAGGACCCTAAGCAGAAGGCAGAGACAACAATTAGGGTTGCAGAAAAGGAAATACACACAGGATGCCCTTCAAGCTTTGACATGCCTTATAGTTAGAAAAGCCAAAGGGGATGGAAAAAAGTCATGAAGGAGAAAGCTGACACTTAGAAACCAGGTTACAGCAACCCCAAAGAGGAAGATGGGAGTGATAAGTATGACGACTCAGGCATGAAGCAGCATGAGCTTTTCAAAAAGGAAGATCATCAGCAGCCAGAGTATTAGTATAAGCAACATTTCCTAGGAGAACTGGACAGAAATGCCACAATGTATGCTACCGGCAGAGGCTGAACCTTTTACATCATGAAAAGCTTTTACTCAGGAAACTGCTAACTTAGCTAACCGATAAATGAGTTGATTAATGTCCAAAATGCCCATAATAATGATAACACTTTGAACAGAGACAAACAGAATACAACAAGGGTCGTTGGGATAATTCTACATATATTCATACTTCCTATGCCTATTTTGATCTAGAAAGTGAATGAGAAAGCCAAGAAGAAAACTGTTTTTTGCTACCTCTGATTGCCGATTTCAATATGAGGTCTTCTCAGATGGTCTCAGTGATGCTCATGCTATCTTTCAACAGTTGATGATCAGCAATCTTAAATACCATGCTTCCTATGACACTGCATGATGAAGGGCTCATGTTCATACAAGAATGGGATTCACAGCTACCCAAAGTACGACAGTAGTGACATCGCTAAACCAAACAGTAAATTCACCTGTAAGTAAAACTGGTACGATGAAGGTATAGTACCTTATCTACATATAAGGCAAGGAATTGTCAAGTGCCAGAAGGAAGACAGAGGTAGTAAAGAAGGTATTACTGAAAATTCATGCCACACTGGCACAATTCTATCCCCTCTCAAAATATTAACATAGGGAAAGTTGCCCAAAAACGTCAAGTGGAACAAAAAAACACAAACTGCTTTCAGATAACTCAGACATTCTAAGCTCTGAAACCTTGATGGTATTCCTTGAGTTCAACAAACACTTCACTGTATATACAGATGTTTTCACTGTAGGCCTAAACACAGTTTTGTCCATAAAGATTGCTAGAGAGGAATAACTATTTTTTTTTTTTTTTTTTTAAGTAGGAAGCTGACTGACCAAGGCAGGGATAATCACATTCATTATTTGAGTAAGAAGCTGACCAAGATAATGACTAACCATTCAGTCACTTAGCACAAGTGTTCAGCAATTAAACTAGCACTTGAGTCATTGAGTTAATGTCTACAGGGTAGGGAGTTTACCCTCATAACTGATCAGGTACCATTACAATGGGCACTCCATGAGAAAGTCATCAACATGAAATTGTACTGATGGATCTTGATGTTAGACACCTTTGAGTGTAAAATGCAATACAGGCCTGATTCACACAATGCAAGTGGTCTGTTGAATGTTCACAGTCCATCTCAGTAGCATGAAACCTGTGGCTTGAACTAATGGGGTAGGGGTTAAATACAGCAAATCATTCTTTTGTAAATATATAAGCTGTGCGAATACTGCTTAAAGTCCATAGAAAATAAAGTGACATTTTATTATATATAATTTCTATGTACTGGGTATCACTTTAAGAGCATTAATTATGACTGACAACCAGACTCTAGTATCAGCAAATTTATATTAAAAAAAAACCTCAGTGAATGTATAGTGAAGGAATCACCCTTATAGGTTTATAGGTTCATACTAGGCTATCTGCCCTAGGGCATTTATAAGCCTAGCCAGAGTGTGTTTGGCTTTCGCCACACATTTTATATTAATTTTGCTATGCCTTTTTTCAAGGTTAGTATACTGTGCCTCTGTCTAACAGTGACACAGAAGTGATACCCGGGGTAAACCTACAATCTCCCATCCACTCATCAAGATTCCTCTTGAAGAGAGTCAATGAGGGACTCTGCCTAACCTGGTCTGGGATTTTATTCCAGAGTGAAGGGAGCCTCTGGGTTATGAATCTGTCCCTCCAGCATGTCCTATTTATTTCAGTGCTGAGGTTCAAGTCTCTTGAGTGCGTAGCTCAATGGGATTTGGATTGTCTAAGGTGCATGTCCATTAATTCCGGGTTGGACATGGCTTTATACGTCAGGCACAGATAGTCTCTGAGCAGGCTGTATGCCACTGAGTAGAGCTGGAGTTTCTTTAACTGGGCAGCATATGGCATCTGTTTGAGCCCTTTGATCCTTTTGGTGAGGTACTTTTGGGGTCTTTCCAGTTGCTGCAGGTGTCTGGTAAGGTACATCCCAAAAGGGGCATTGCACTCAATTATGGGCCTGATGAGGGATGAGTAAAGAGGCACGATGACCTCCCCTGATCTAGATGTGAATCCCTTCATGATTAGGTGGGCTATATAAAATGTTTTTCTAACCACTTTGGCCACGTGGTTGTCAAATGAGAGACTGCTATCAACTTGGGTCCCCAGGTCCCTAATTACTTCTTCTGTACTTAATGGATTACCACATATGTGGTAATTTGTGGGCACTTTGTTTTTGCCAAAGGGGATGACTATACACTTCTTGGCATTTAGCTTGAGGCCATGGCTCTGGCACCAGTTGTCTGTTTCTATGAGGCCCTTTTGCAGGATGCTTGTGTCGGCCGGAGAATCGATTATGGCACCCAGTTTGCAGTCATCTGCGAACTTGGTCAGCCACAGTCCTTCCGTGTTGGCCTGTACCTCCGAAAAATATATACCAAACAAGAGAGGTCCCAGGACTGAGCCTTGTGGGACACCACTTGTAACTGGTTTGGAGTCTGACATGGCTCCAGCAATTCTAACCATGTGGGTTCTGTCCTTGAGCCAGATTGCAACTCATCTAGTGACATAGGGGTTTATATTTAAGCTGACAAGCTTATCTATAATGCTCGAGTGGGGTATTGTATCAAAGGCTTTTGCGAGGTCCAGGTAGGCTGTGTGGAACACCTTCCCCTCGTCAATGGCCTTGGTGACTGCTTCAAAGAAATCAACCAGATTTAAGAGGCAGGATCTGCCCTTAACAAAGCCGAACTAGGTAGGATCCAGTGTCTGTAGGTCCCCAATATCTTTATTTATGAGGTCCATGATGATCCTTTCCATAGCTTTGCAGACCAAGCTAGTCAGGCTTATGGGGCAATAGTTTCCAGGATTCGTTGAGGCACCACCTTTGTGGAGAGGGACCACTGTTGCTGTACGCCACTCTTTGGGTACATGTCCTGTAGTAAGGCTGAGATTGAACAGTAGTTTTATGTTTGGGTTTAGCTCTTCTTGGAGTTCATGTAAGACGCAGCCCGGGACACCGTCTGGTCCATTTGATGCTGTGTTTTTTGCTTTGGAGAGGGCGGCTCTTACCTCAGCATCTGAGATGTCAGGGGGGCAGCACTCTGCTGGGATAGATATTTGCCCTTTTGGTGGGGGGGGGTTGCGCTGAACCTGTCAGCTAGGATGTTGGCAATGTCTGTGGGTTCGGTGTATTTTTTGTCATTTTGGACCAATTCTTAGCATATCTGGGATTTCCCACCCAGGTTCCTAACACAACTAAAGAAAGCCTTGTGATTATCCTTAGTGTCCTGTGCAATTTTTCTCTCGAAGCTGGCCTTAGACGATTTTATGAGTGCCCATAGTTTTTTGCTAATACTGATCAGAGATGCCTTCCCTTTTTGGGATTTTGCTCTATCATGTAGTAGCTTCCTCTTTCTATTGTATAGTTTGTTTATGGTTGGGGTCCACCAGACAGAACGTCTGCCTTTGGAGGATTGGGTCTTGGTTTTATATGGGATTGCATGATCCATGCATTCCTGAAGGTGTTCATAGAATGCATAGAATGCGTTTATAAAGGATTCTGCGGTCTGGGCCGTACTTTCCACAGGCCCGGTGGTTTTGAAGGATTCCACCTCAGTTTTGAGGAGTGTGAAATTTGCTTTAGAGAAGATTTTCACTGTGGTTTTCTGGGCAGGGGGTGGGGTCGGGATGTGAATATCCAGTGAGATCTTACCAGTGAGGGATACACTTCTGGTCTGGAGCCATAGAGTCCTCATGTTGTTGATGATCAGGTCCAGTATGTTTTCCCTTCTTGTGGGAGTGGTAACAAGTTGTTCCATAGCATTTGAGTTTATAAATTCTAGGAAGCTTTGGGCTAGGGTGTTGGAGCTAGAGTAATGCTCCCAGTCTATGTTTGGGTAGTTGAAGTTGCCCAATATAATGGTGTTTGGAGAGACCTTCATATTTTCCAGTGTTCTCAGGAAGGCCGAGTGGGGTTCCTGGGTTTGGGAGGGTGGTCTGTAGCAGGCTATAAACTGGAAGGCAGTTTTACCCACTGTTAGTTAAACATGGATAGTCTCTGATGCTTCCTGCTGTGCCACCAACCTGGAGGTGTGGGTATCTTTGGCGAATATTGATACTCCCCTTCCTTTTGTGGTTCGGTAAAAGTTTTGGGGCCGAAAAGCATGGTATGAGGTATAACCTGGTAGTGCTGGGGTGCTCCTGGGAGCCTTGAACCAGGTTTCTGTTACTGCACAGATATCGATGTTCTCCATGCTAAGGAGAGTTTTGAGTGTGTGCATCTTGAGGTTTAGACTTATGGCGTTGAGTAGCATTACTCTTAGTTTCTTATCCCTTGTGATACCTACGGAGGTGGGTTTGTCTTTTCAGCCTTGCCTAAAAAAGGCACTATGAAGGTAGCAAGAGCCTTTGCCAATATCTGAAAGCCCAGGGATGACAGGTGCAAGCCGTCCCTAGCGAAGCATCGTGGCTTGTCGAGCATGTCATCGCAGGCTGACAGGCATTGGATCCCCTTTGAATGACACCAATACTTAAGCCAATTGTTGAAATTGATCATCTTGTCTTCATATTGTGGCATCATTCTTGGTGAGGGTAAGATGCTACTCAAGGTCAGGGTCATACCGGCTTGGGCTACATACTCAGAGAGCTCCTCTATGTCTCTTTTCATGTAGTCCAGGGAGGTACGTCTCAGGTCATTCACACCAGCATGGACAACGATGGAGTCATATTTATACTTGCCTTGGAATGACCTGAGTGCTTGTGTTATGTGGTGGATCCTAGCACCCGACAGGCAGCTCACCGTGACCTTCTCCTTGTTCAGCCTGGTGAGCAGGACGTCAGTGCGCCTAACGATTGAGTCACCTATTACAAGTGTATCAGGTGTGTTGTTTAGCCTTAAGGGCTGTGACTGTTCGGCACACTGGCTTTGTGAGCTATGTGTTGCATGTGTTTTGTTTTGGGGTAGCAGTTGCTTGGGTGTCTGCTTTGGAGGTCTCTGCTGCTTAGGCAGATTTTTATTTAGAGCCTCCGAGTATGTTTTTCTGTGTTTATGTGTTTGGTTTGCTTATAAAAGTGGATTGATGGCCAGAACGAAACAGTTTGCTAGATAGAAAGAGAAAGACCTGAAACCTGTTTGTCAGGAAAAGACCAGAACAAATAACTTCACCTTTAAATTGTGTTTAGCACTTGTGTTTTCTAAAAGCTGTATTAATTTACTTTTCTTAAGATCACGGTTGTTAATGTTATTTTGGAAGATCCAAACTAAGATGTGTTGCGTACATAAAACTATTCTATACAAAAGACACATCTCAGCTTTATTAATTTTCTGTAATACAAAAATATATTTTGTTATGACATTAGAGCTTAGTTAGAGGATTAAAGAGTGTAGTATAAAATATTACTTATATATTATGTGCATATTTTTCATTAAATGTCTACACTATTGGTGCATAATCTACACAAACTGTATGCAATCAATGCAGTAAAAATTACACTAAATCTGACACATTTATACTTCTCATTAAAAAGTAAAATTAAAGTTTATGCATTTCATAAAAAAGAAACACTGACATCACGAAAATGCTACACCCCATCTGAAAAAACTCATTCAACCAAAATGTAGTCTTAATTACATTTAAACGGTCAAAGAAAAAGTACAGTTGTGTACACTTACTATAAATGTAGATGTTTTAGTGTATTCACTGTTGCAGTCATCACATTTGGGTAATCCTGCTGGCAGGTTGCCCTCAGTCGGCCTGAATTCCAGTCTTGGGTCCTGTGTCAGCTGCCGTCGCCCCTTCCCTGACGTCAGGTCGTCAGGGGTACAAAAGAAGCAGCCAATGCCATTTTCTTTAGTTTTTCTTGCCCCAGATGTCAGGTGCCCCCTAAAAGGTTAGCCAAAATGTATATCTATATATAAAATTACATGCAGCAATATACACTTTACCTTCATTCGCAAGCAAATACACCACATAGGTTCCATCAGAAGAAAAGGGGGGATGGCGGGTGGGTAACCTGGACTGCAACAGTGAATACACTCGAACATCTACATTTATGGTAAGTGTACACAACTGTACTATGTTCTTCGTGTTTCACTGTTGCAGTCATTACATTTGGGTAGATTCCCAAAGCTATGGTTGGGAAGCTGGAGCTAAACAGGATTAGGAGCGGCTATGAGACCCTGCAGAACTGCAGTGGCAAAGCCTGCCCTGGATTTAGAGTAGAGTGGCAGATGGTAGTGCTTTGTAAAGGTGTGCACTGAACTCCAAGTAGCTGCCTCTAAAATGTCCTTGGTTGGTACTCCCATGAGAAAGGCTGCTGGAGTGGCTGCAGCTCTGGTGGAATGTGGCCTAATGCCCCTAGGCACTGGCTTGCCATGGTATAAGTAGCAGAAATGAATGCAGTGGCCTATCCACTTTGAAATAGCCTGCTTTGAGATAGCCTTTCCTTGTGATCCTGTAGCATATGCCACTAGTAATTGCTCTGTCTTTCTGAAAACTTTGGTTCTGTCCAAGTAGAATCTAAGCTGTCTGTGTACGTCCAAAGAATGCAGAATCCTTTCCCCCTTGTTCTATGGATTTGGATAAACATTTGGCAGATGAATGGTTTGGTTAAGAACCACACTGGACACCACTTTAGGCATAAATGTTGGGTTTGTCCTCAGGGAGACCCTGTTCGGATAAAAAATGATAAAAGGTTCCACAGCCATGAGTAGCTGTAGCTCTGAAACTCGTCTTGCAGAAGTTATTGCTAGGAGCAGAGCTATTTCCAAGATCAAAACTTTATATCAGCAGTAGCAGCTGGCTCAAAAGGAGGCAGGGTGAGTTTTTCCAAGACATAGTTGAGGTCCCATGCAGGCATTGGTGATCTCCTTGGAGGCCTTAAATTTTTGGCTCCTCTAAGGTACTGTTTTTAATAACGGATGAGGAAAGATTGGTGGCTCTGCATTGTAATGGGCCGAAATGGCATAGGCATGAATTTTAATGGATGAGAAAGATAGGCCTTTGTCCAGCATCTCAGTTAAGTATTGTAAAATCTGAGGAATATTTGGTACAGCTGTATCTGTTCCTTGTGCCTGGTTCCAAGCACATAATCTCTTCCATTTTCCAGCATAAGATATTCTAGTACTAGGCCTTCTGGCTTTCAAAATGACATCCCATCACAGCTTTGCTGAGAGGTGTGTTTTGCATGACTACATTATCCGCCATGCTGCCAGGTTTAAAGTCCTAAGCTGGCTGTGCAGGATCGGACTGTTTTGCTGGGGCAGTAGATGCGGTACGTGAGGTAAGGTCCAAGCTGGGAATTGAAACAAGTTACTTAATACTGGGTACCAGTGCTGGCGTACAGTCTGGTGCAATCAGTATCATCTTTGGCTTCTCCTGTCTGACCTTTAGGAGTACCTTGGGGAGGGGAGGAGAGGCAGTGGGGGGAAAGGCATATATTGATAGGTTTTTCCTGCTGAAGATCAGGGCGTCCACTTTCCATGCTTGTCTGTGATAAATCCTTGTGCAGAATCTCTTTAGTTGGTAGTTGTGAGGGGAGGCAAATAGATCTATGTCCGGGCATCCCCATTTTCTTGTTATCATGCTGAATACTTGTGGATCCAGCTGCCACTCATGGGGATCCATGAGGTTTCTGCTTAGTTGGTCTGCCAGAGTATTTTTCCTTCCTGGCAGGAATTGTGCCTGCAGATGTACTTGTTAAGTCAATGCTGTGTCCCACAAAGTCATGTCTAGTCTGCATAGGGGGTAAGAATGTGTGCCCCCCTGCTTGTTTATATACCACATGACCGTGGTGTTGTCTGTCTTAATCAGTAGTTGTCCTTGATGAAGTAGGTCCTTGAAGGCTGTTAGGGCATTTTGAACAGCTTAGCACCTCTTTTTGATTGATATGCAGATGCATTTGGTTTGAGGTCCATGTTCCCTGAATGCATCTTCCTGCTATGTGGACCCCCAGGCATAATCTGATGCATCCGTTGTTAGTGTCTGCCTGGCTGGGGGTAATGTGAATGGCTGTCCCTTGTTTTGGTGACAAGCCTTTGCCCACCATCGAAACTGTTGTAGGCAGGGAATGAGAGTAATTATGGCTTCCAGGCTGTGGCAATGTTGAGTCCAAACACTTTTTAGGTACCATTGAAGTTTCCTCATATGCAGTCTTGCATATGGAATTAGTAGGATGCAGGATGCCATGAAGCCCAAAGCCTGCAGAATTTTTCTTGCAGATAACATTTTGAAATAGGTAGTCAGTTGCCTTTGTTTGTTTGGCATGAAATAAGCCATCTGGGCAGTTGTATTTAAGCTTGCACCCAGAAATATTATCTCTTGAGAGGGTACTAGTTTTGATTTATTTTCGTTGACTGTGTACCCTAGGCATGTTAGAAGTTTTTTCACAAATGCCAGATGCTGCAGAAGGATATCCTTGTTCTCTGCTTGAGTTAGACAGTCGTCCAAGTAAGGATATATTTGTATTCCTCTTTGTCTGCAGAATGCAATTACTGGTGCCAGGCACTTTGTAAAGACCCTGGGTGCAATAGATAAGCCAATGGGCAGTGCAGAGAATTGGTAATGCATTGAGCCAGCCTTGAATCTGAGGTATCTTCTGCATATTTGTCTGATTGGGACATGCAGGTATGCCTCTTTTAGGTCTAAAGTTACAAGCCAAGCGTTCCTGCCCAGCATGGGCAGAAGCTGCTACAAAGTCAACATTTTGAATGTTGGTATATCCAGGAATGTATTCAGAGTCGATAGGTTCAGTATTGGCCTCCAGGCCTTGTCCTTTCTGGGTACCAAGAACAGTCTTGAGTAAAATCCTTGTCCCCACTCTTGCTCTGGCACTTGTTGAATGGCCCTCGTGTCCATGAGGGATGAGACTTGTTTTTGTGCCTCTGCCCATTGATTTTTTGGCAGCTCTGGCCAGCCGTTTGCCTTTGGCAGGGTATGGAATTGGAACTTGTAGCCTTGTGACACGATATTTAGAACCCACATGTCCTGGGTTATAATGTGCCAATTGAGAAAAAAGTGCTAACTTTCCCCCTAAGGGTGCTGCCAGGAAATAAGTGCTTGGTGCAGGCAGGGGGAAGTCATTGGGACTGTTTCCTGTAAGGTTGTGATTTGTCTTCTCCACTTTTGGAGGTAGAAGCTCCCCATTGCTTTGACCTGTATGAACCTTGAGCCTGGGATCTGCCTCTAGGGCATCTGGGTCTGCCCCTTTGAAGTCTGTCTGACACAGGAAAGGACCAATTCTTTGTTGGTCAGTGTCTACTAAACCTAGGTGGCTGTACTTGTAAGAAATATTTGACCATTTGCATAGATTTAGACTTGTCCTCCATTTTCTTTAATACCAAATAAAGTATCATGCTGTAAAGATGCATCTAATAATTTAACTTTAACATGGTCAGGCATATTTTGTTCCTTTAACCAAGCATGCCTTCTAATTACAGAACCTGTAACTGCGGCCCTGCAGGAGGCCTCTAAAGAATCAAAACCACATTGCAAAGTATGCTTTCCAAATTGTTCAGCTGCATGCAATATATCCTGCATTTCCTTGTTTTCTGCACATTCAGAGTTTAACAACATTTTTTGTTAAGCAATGCCATGACATGTTGCTGATATTTGAGCATATGAAACTGACAGTTTAAGGCCCTTATAGCCAAGGTAGCAGATGTGTAAACCTTTTTTCCCCATCTATCCAGTGCCCTAGAATCCCTGTCAGAAGGGGTAGGGTTTTTTGCAGCAGAAGCCTTAACTCCCTTGGGACCCTGAGAAATAGTTTCTGGGTCTGCAGCAGGGTTTTTAAAAAGGAATTTATGTGAGTCAGGAACCCTGTAATATCTGTCAGGCTTAACAGGAGCTGGAGGTAAGGAGTCAGGGGTAAGGCTAGACTCTGAAAACACAATCTACAATGTCTAACACAGGAGGGATGGCTAGCGGCTTGTGCTGAGGTAGTAACAGGAAATCCCTGAGCCTCTTTTTAGATTCTGAAAAATCTTGACTCTCCCAGTGGAAATGCTCCCTCATGGTATGTAAGGTTTCCCCAAAAGAATAGTCCTCAGGAGGAGAAGCTGAAGGTATGGATTCTTCAGCATCAGAATCCTCATAGGAGGGAAAAGAATATTCCTGATCAGAAGAAATGGAAACCTGATCTGAAGATTCATAGTCAGTCTCTTGCCTAGGCCTCTTATCAGGAGGGGGATGGGAACCCCTGATCAAGGTAATCAAGTCTTCGGCCATTTTGAGCATCTGTTTTTTGGGCATGTAGGCCTGTCCATGTGGCTCTTGAGTTTGCTTCTTTGCCTTTGAAGGTGCTTTAGTCTTTGCCTTTGAAGTCAGTTTAATGTATAGATGATTGGGTCTGAATACACCCTCAGAAGCCGGTGCCTGCTCAGCGGCTCTGGACCCATCTGAAGCATTAGCGTCCGAGGCTCCAGTACCTTGAGTTTCCAGCGGCATGGCCAACTCCATGTGGGAGTTTGTAGCAGCCTGCGACTCTAAAGTAGCGGTCATCAGGGGCTGCAAAAGCGCCTCACTGAGAAACGGTGAACTTGTGACTGGCTTAGGAGAAGCTGCGTTGTCGGTTTTGGGCCTCGGCTGTATTTCTTTTTCTTTGCGTTTTTTGTGAACTCCGGTAGTCGGATGGCTTTCCGATGACATTTCTGGATAATTAAACCTGCGAAAGCAGTTTAAAGCAAAATCATACAGAAGCTTAATAGTGCGTTGGCTAAATTTAGCACAAAACCGACAACCCAGAAAGTTATGATCAGGGCCTAGGCAAGGAATAAAGTAAGAATGAAAGTCCTTATGAGGTATTTGCTTCCCACAAGAAATACAATTATTAACTTTTTCTGACATCGGTTCTGGAGCAAGAAAAAAGTTTCCCCAACAGGGTACTTAGCTTTATAGAGGACTTCAGATCTGAAATTCGAACTCGAAAATCTCAGGAGTCGGCCGACCGGCACTTGCGAACTGCTTCTGCTTCTGGCACCGCGCGGCAAGAAAGACTAAAGAAAATGGCGTTGGCTGCTTCTTTTGTACCCCTGATGACCTGACATCAGGGAAGGGGTGACGGCAGCCAATGCAGGACCCAAGACTTTGGAATTCAGGCTGACTGAGGGCAACCTGCCAGCAGGATTACCCAAATGTAATGACTGCAACAGTGAAACACGAAGAATATCAAACATGGATCAACTTTGTAAAAATCAGTAACACAACTTTCTGCACAGTAAATATGAAAAAAAGAACTGGAAAACATTAACTACAGCTAGTGTTGCCATAAGTCAACTTGCAGAAAGTGAAAGGAAAAGCATAGCTGATTCTGATAAGTTGTGGAACATGGATGATAGAGAAAAGATTGAGAAATGAGTCTCGACAAGAGTAGAGACCTTGTTTAAAATATGGCCACTAATTAAGTGCACAAATTTAAAATAAATAAATAATCTAGAAACAACTAAACCAAGCTAAGAGTGTACTTGTGAAATGGAAAGAGTAAGAACAATAAATATGGAACGGTATGTGGTAGCATTCTTATCACAGCACCGAAAGGTGAACAATCCACTATGAGAAAGTGAGAAATAGTAGGGAATTTTGGCTTATTTCTTTGAGGAAAAGGATGGATCACCATCAGAAAAAAAAAGTTAAATATCCATCTAGACAGGCAGTGATTTAGTTTCCATATAAAGTATTTTGCATAATTTGGAAGATCTCACTATTTGCAAAGATGTGGGGAGGACAGACACAGTTAATGAATGGCAACACAATGGTACATAGCGTGCAAAACTTGAAGAGGAATGGAAACAGATGGGCCTGCAATACTTGAAGAGGAATGGAAACCAAAGAGCACAATTAAGGCTTTGAAGTAACCTATATAAACCAATAGTCTAATGGTACTAAAAATTTTGAGGGCAAGGGTAATGGATGATACAGACTGTCCTCGTAAAGATACAGGACACCTATCATAGAATTATCACAAGAAATGGTGGTGAATAGGAATAAGCCTCTTAGATTAGGACTGCCTGCACATCGTACCAAGTAACTCTCTTATCCCATAAAGTTTATGAATGCTGTAATAATCTTGAAAAAAAGAAAGATAGGCGAACTGTGGAAGGATTTAGACATGTGCTCTGAAATGAACAGAGGGAATTTTAGACATAAATCACAAATGCATTTAAATTAGGCAAATCTGATAAAGATCAGCATGTAAAAATGCTTAAAGCTAAAAACAAACTCTTCAGCTGATGAACGTTTTGTAAAATATATCTGAAGCACATTTCTCATGTCAATTGTGAAATGTTTATTTTTATATACTTCATAGTTTATTTAATTTGTTGGGCAAAAATGCACACTGTTTTAAAACTGGATATTAAAAAGATGATATCTAATTTCTTTATGCGATGACAGATGTATTTATGTTATCGTTCTGCCATTGTGACATTTGTTGAAAGGTATGAAGTAGAGAGACAAGCATTTTAACACATTTTTGACAGGTTTCTGCTTATGGCTGTTGTTGAAACATATTATCCTTATAAACTTATATTTCATCAATGTTAAATAAAAGCACACACGGGAAGTTGAATAAGTTTATATAAGTATTTACTAACATAATAAATGTATACCTACAATGCAGTCATTTCTAAGTGTTTTTTTCACAATTTCTAAAACATTCTCATTGAATGTCACCTGAGGAAAAAATAGCTTCATAATTGACTTCTGTCCTGAAGTATGAATATACATTCAGGGGATGGTGAATATGAAGGCAAAGCACAAATATCAGATACTGTGATTAATTCAGCATGGACTGTGCTTTTCATGAGAAAGCCTCTGAGAGACTATATGTAGGATATAAAGGCCCAAATGACTTGAAAATCAATCAAGTTTTCAAGCATCTTTTGCCTACTTTACTGCAAAATCTTGATTATCTCAAGTTATTTTTATCTATTTTTAAGAAATGGTGTATACATAATTTCTCATCTATATAATGCATAACCTTCAACCATCACCTGCGAAGGGTCTCTTTTCCTTTCAGTAGATCACTTTTTCTCTATATCCAGCAAATGGATGTCAAACTGGTCAATTCCAAAATATCCATTCATCTAATGAATGGGACTCTGGACTCTCCCTCCATATCCATCCATCTAATGGATAGGGCTCTGGTCTCTTGCTCAACATTTATCAGTCTTATGGATGCAACACTGGTCTCTTCCTAAATATCCATCCATCTAATGGAAGGGTTATGATCTCTCCATATTCATTCATTTTTCAAGTCTCTTGTTTGGGCCTTCAGTTCTGAATGGTGATTCATACATCCATGTGCAACCCTAGCATCATTACAATATCAGCATTCAATGCACCACCACAGTGAATTGTGTACAAGTCTTCACTACTGTGCACTATTAATTCCAGCCAGAAAATTCTGTTTCTGAAGCATGTGCATGTTAGTATGTTGTCAACATCACCATCTGCACATGTGGCTACTCTGGTTGTAAGGCTTCTATGTTACACATGTGAAACAACAACAGAGAAAGAGACAGCCATGCAGACCAACATATTGCTTAGTATTCCATATATCTTGCATTTAGACTAACATATTTTCTCTTAAAATACTGCATTGGCAAAGTAAATCAATTTGGTACCTTGCATTATACCATTCTTTTAACAGTACATACAAAAATGAAAATTGTTCTTTTGCTGAGTTACTTCAACAACATAGACACAAACATTTTTTTTTCCACTCAGAAAAATCAAGAAACAATTTCTGTGTAGTTCTGACAGAATAAGCAAACTGGATTCTTGGAAGGGATATGTGGTTTAAAAAATGTTCAGTTTGCACTATACTAAAATATATACTATGTTGATGCATATTAAAGAAAATATAACAGTGAACAAATGAAAGCATGGCCTGTTTTAGTTAGGTGTCACCAAAAGCACAGAAATGCAGCTAATCCAAGAATAAATGCAGCCTCTTGTTTTCCTGAAAAAGAGCAGAATAATAAGCTCTTGCTTGATCATAAGAACATAATGCCATGTAGCACAGTATCTTGGAAGAAAATAAGGCAGATCAGAATGTACGAGTTTATAATGGCTTCAAGGGATGTCAGTCATGCCAGATGAAAAACAGTAACAGTGGTTTAGTGGGTGGTATTCTAAACACCATCTAAATACAAAAATGATTACCTGTCAGACAGTTTAACACAGGTGTACTGAATATTTAAATATTCAGCCCTGGAATTGGACTGAATTGGGTCCAACGGGACAAATGCTCTCCTCTAGTTAGTAAATGCAAAATAAAAAAGTAATAATAAAAAAGTAATAGGTTCATACTAGGCTATCTGCCCTAGGGCATTTATAAGCCTAGCCAGAATGTGTTTGGCTTTCGCCACCCATTTTAAATTTATTTTGCTATGCCCTTTTTCGAGGTTAGTATACTGTGCCTCTGTCTAACAGTGACACAGAAGTGATACCCGGGGTAAACCTACGATCTCCCATCCACTCATCAAGATTCCTCTTGAATAGAGTCATTGAGGGACTCTGCCTAACCTGGACTGGGATTTTATTCCAGAGTGAAGGGAGCCTCTGGGTTATGAATCTGTCCCTCCAGCATGTCCTATTTATTTCAGTGCTGAGGTTCAAGTCTCTTGAGCGCGTAGCATGATGGGATTTGGATTTTCTGAGGTGCAGAATGTCCATTAATTCCGGGTTGGACATGGCTTTATACATCAGGCACAGATCGCCTCTGAGCAGGCGGTATGCCACTGAGTAGAGCTGGAGTTTCTTTAACTGGGCAGCATATGGC
The DNA here is from genome assembly GCF_019279795.1 of Protopterus annectens. NCBI lineage: Eukaryota > Metazoa > Chordata > Ceratodontiformes > Protopteridae > Protopterus > Protopterus annectens. The sequence goes on from NC_056743.1 coordinate 713,215,491, forward strand.
ATCTGTTTGAGCCCTTTGATCCTCTTGGTGAGGTACTTTTGGGGTCTTTCCAGTTGCTGCAGGTGTCTGGTAAGGTACATCCCAAAAGGGGCATTGCATTCAATTATGGGCCTGATGAGGGATGAGTAAAGAGGCATGATGACCTCCCCTGATCTAGATGTGAATCCCTTCATGATTAGGTAGGCTATATAAAATGTTCTTCTAACCACTTTGGCCACGTGGTTGTCAAATGAGAGATTGCTATCAACTTGGGTCCCCAAGTCCCTAATTACTTCTTCTGTACTTAATGGATTACCACCTATGTGGTAATTTGTGGGCACTCTTGTTTTTGCCAAAGGGAATGACTATACACTTTATGGCATTTAGCTTGAGGCCATGGCTCTGGCACCAGTTGTCTGTTTCTATGTGGCCCTTTTGGAGGATGCTTGTGTCGGCTGGAGAGTTGATTATGGCGCCCAGTTTGCAGTCATCTGAAAACTTGCTCAGCCACAGTCCTTCCGTGTTGGCCTGTACCTCCGAGAAATATATACCGAACAAGAGAGGTCCCAGGACTGAGCCTTGTGGGACGCCACTTGTAACTGGTTTGGAGTCTGACATGGCTCCAGCAATTCTAACCATGTGGGTTCTGTCCTTGAGCCAGTTTGCAACCCATCTAGTGACATAGGGGTTTATATTTAAGCTGGTGAGCTTATCTATAATGCCCGAGTGGGGTATTGTATCGAAGGCTTTTGCAAGGTCCAGGTAGGCTGTGTGGACCACCTTCCCTTCGTCAATGGCCTTGGTGACTGTTTCAAAGAAACTGACCAGGTTTAAGAGGCAGGATCTGCCCTTAACAAAGCCAAACTGGGTAGGATCCAGTGTCTGTAGGTCCCCAATATCTTTATTTATGAGGTCCATGATGATCCTTTCCATAGCTTTGCAGACCAAGCTAGTCAGGCTTATGGGGTGATAATTTCCAGGATCCATTGAGGCACCACCTTTGTGGAGAGGGACCACTGTTGCTGTACGCCACTCTTTGGGTACATATCCTGTAGTAAGGTTGAGACTGAACAGTAGTTTTATGTTTGGGTTTAGCTCTTCTTAGAGTTCATGTAGGATGCAGCCCGGGACACCGTCTGGTCCCATTGATGCCATGTTTTTTGCTTTGGAGAGGGCGGCTCTTACCTGAGCATCTGAGATGTCAGGGGGGTAGCACTCTGCTGGGATAGATATTTGCCCTTTTGGTGGTGGGGGGGGGGAGTTTGCGCTGAACCTGTCAGCTAGGATGTTGGCAATGTCTGTGGGTTCGGTGTATTTTTTTGTCATTTTGGACTAATTCTGAGCATATCTCGGAATTCCCACCCAGGTTCCTAACATAACTAAAGAAAGCCTTGTGATTATCCTTAGTGTCCTGTGCAATTTTTCTCTCAAAGCTGTCCTTAGACGATTTTATGAGTGCCCGTAGTTTTTTGCTAATACTGATCAGAGATGCCTTCTCTTTTTGGGATTTTGCTCTATCATGTAGTAACTTCCTCCTTCTATTGTATAGTTTGTTTATGGCTAGGGTCCACCAGACAGGACGTCTGCCTTTGGAGAATTGGGTCTTGGTTTTATTTGGGATTGCATGATCCATGCATTCCTGAAGGTGTTCATAGAATGCGTTTATAAAGGATTCTGCGGTCTGGGACGTATTTTCCACAGGCCCGGGGGCTTTGAAGGATTCCACCTTGGTTTTGAGGAGTGTGAAATTTGCTTTAGAGAAGTTTCTCACTGTGGTTTTCTGGGCAGGGGGTGGGGTCGGGATGTGAATATCCAGTGAGATCTTACCAGTGAGGGATACACTTCTGGTCTGGAGCATAGAGTCCCCATGTTGGTGATGATCAGGTCCAGTATGTTTTCCCCTCTTGTGGGAGTGGTAACAAGTTGTTCCATAGCATTTGAGTTTATAAATTCTAGGAAGCTTTGGGCTAGGGTGTTGGAGCTAGAGTAATTCTCCCAGTCTATGTTTGGGTAGTTGAAGTCGCCCAATATAATGGTGTTTGGAGAGACCTTCATATTTTCCAGTGTTCTCAGGAAGGCCGAGTGGGGTTCCTGGGTTTGGGAGGGTGGTCTGTAGCAGGCTATAAACTGGAAGGCAGTTTTACCCACTGTTAGTTGCACATGGATAGTCTCTGATGCTTCGTGCTGTGCCACCAACCTGGAGGTGTGGGTATCTTTGACGAATATTGATACTCCCCCTCCTTTTGTGTTTCAGTCCAAGTTTTGGGGCCGAAAAGCATGGTATGAGGTATAACCTGGTAGTGCTGGGGTACTCTCGGGAGCCTTGAACCAGGTTTCTGTTACTGCACAGATATTGATGTTCTCCATGCTAAGGAGAGTTTCGAGTGCATGCATTTTGAAGTTTAGACTTCTGGCATTGAGTAGCATTACTCTTAGTTTCTTATCCCTTGTGATACCTATGGAGGTGGGTTTGTCTTTTGAGCCTTGCCTAAAAAAGGCACTATGGGGGTAGCAAGAGCCTTTGCCAATATCCGAAAGCCCAGGGGTGACAGGTGCAAGCCGTCCCTAGCAAAGCATCGTGGCTTGTCGAGCATGTCATCCCAGGCTGACAGGCACTGGATCACCTTTGAATGACACCAATACTTAAGCAATTGTTGAAATTAATCATCTTGTCTTCATATTGTGGCATCATTCTTGGTGAGGGTAAGATGCTACTCAAGGTCAGGTTCATACCGACCTGGGCTATATGCTCAGAGAGCTCCTCTATGTCTCTTTTTATGTAGTCCAGCGAGGTACATCTCAGGTCATTCACACCAGCATGGACAATGACTGAGTCATTTTTGTACTTGCCTTGGAGTGACCTGAGTGCTTGTGTTATGTCGCGGATCCTAGCACCTGACAGGCAGCTCAACGTGACCTTCTCTTTGTTCAGCCTGGTGAGTGGGATGTCAGTGTGCCTGACGATAGAGTCACCTATTACAAGTGTATCAGGTGTGTTGTTTAGCCTTAATGGCTGTGACTGTTTGGCACACTGGCTTTGTGAGCTATGTGTTGCACGTGTTTTGTTTTGGGGTAGCGGTTGCTTGGGTGTCTGCTTTGGAGGTCTCTGCTGCTTAGGCAGATTTTTATTTAGAGCCTCCAAGTATGTTTTTGTGTGTTTATGTGTTTGGTTTGCTGTCGTGGTAGGTCGATGTCAGACTGGAATTGCAGTGAGTGTGGTTTCCCTCTCCTTCTGACTGGTTACGCCAGTACTGAGTTGAGAGAGCTTAGCCTCCAGTTTGGCTATATGGTTGCATCTCTCACATGTGTTGAAATTTGTTGAGAGGAGGAGAGGGTTGTCTGTGTACACGAGGCAGTCATAACATTGCCTCAAGATTCCCAGATTCACCAGCTGGACCGGAGAGGAGATTGACAACTGATCTCTTTGGACATGCTAGAATAGTATTGGGAATTCCTTTATAATTGAAAAAAGGGCCAATGGGGAACATGGTACTCAAGGGGAGTTTTTGAGGGTGTAGTGCTTTTAATTTTTTAGTGCTGACTTAGTATAATATGTACCTTCTGTTACCCAATATGACAAAAGGTCCCATCTTTTGGAAATAGAACAGTGACGAAGAAATTTCATTAAACTATGTATATGTATATATTTATGACCGGTAAAATTATGGCATATTTCCAGTCATCCCAGAAATTGTGTAACATGCAAAAGTATGTGTATATCATTAACACAATATGCAGATCACATAAGGAACACTCCTACAGAATGAACATACACAGTAGGACCACGTAGGCTACACATATGGAGACAGATGGCCCCAATAGAATGGCTAATGAAAATAAACAATATCTATATAGATATAAGAATAATCCAAACAGCTTGCTGTCTTTGGTAATAAGCATTATGTATTACTTTGAAGTTTATAAAGATGTGAAAATTATTTAAACTAATTTTACCGGAAGCAGACAGTAGGGTAGTATAAAAGATGTCATGTGGTTTTGTAGGTGGGGAACGACAGGAAGATAAAGATCACACAGCAACACAGAGCACATTTTTCAGACTGGGTGTTTAGGAGCAAGGACTATAAGTGGAAGAAGGTGACTTATTTGGTGGAGATATATTAAAATAGATGGTATCCAAAGAGATATCTGTGATACTGTGATAGATGCGCATTAGAAATTAAGAGGTGACCATTCTTCCAACCATGTTTTTGATAAAACTGATCAAAGCATAAAAATGCCAACCATTTCCATGGCATGGAGGATTAAAACCCAGACTATGTTGCAGGTGACCCAAATTTGAATAGCACCTCTTGTGGCTGTAGGAGAATTTCACTGGACGGTGGTCACTGCTTACTCACCTATTCTGGGGGAAGGGAAGTAGCTCTTGCCTTCCACATAGGTAACACCTTGTGTGGACACCAGGTTTTTACCTCATGTTATTTGAGCCTAGTGAGTCTGTGCTGCTGTATGCATTTCACACAGTAAAGCCAGGTGCAATTCAAAATATGATGGTATGTTTTCCCTTCAGAGGCAGCTATTATTCAGCTTGGAAGAGCCGCTCTTCTTTCTACCCAATGCTTGTCACAGATAGGATAAGCTGTTTGGGGACACCTATGCAGGAATAACTAGGCTTGCAGGGTTCTTACTTTGCTCAGATTCCATGATCTTCCTTCTGTGGAATAAATAGACTGAGTGGGTATTGGAAAAGGCCCAATCAGGCTTGGACGTGTTGGGGAAGTGGGATTATAAAAAATGTAGAAGAATCCTAGTTTAGGTTTCAAACCTCAGTGGGACTTGAGTACCAGAGATCTATATGCCCCCATTGTTGTTTAGTAGTAATTCTAAATATAGCTTCAGCTCTCAATTAAACAGTTCATTTTTAGAAAGTATTTTATGAAAGAAGTATACCAAAGGTATTTTTTACACTGCAATTTTTTTGGCAAAATCTCAGTTTTGTGGTATAAAAATAAAAGGTTTTCAACCACCATCTGTTACTACTTTATTTGACATAGTAGACTCCATAAAGAAAATACTAGCTCTCATGAAATAACTTTCTTTTTTTATCATTAATACTTTCTTTCACTGTTCTTAACAGCTCTCTGGAATAAATATATCAAAGTGGTGATGTTATTACATTTACAAGAAACAACAGCCTGACAACTTTGTTGTGTTAAAGTTTTTATTTATTTTTCACTCATGTGCTAGTGCTCGTTGAGATGCCTCATCTAGACTACCATTTCAGTAAATCTAACTAGGCACACATGCACATTACAAATGGTTCACAATTACAAAGTATCGCTCCTGTGTAGGGAAGGTGCAACACTTTCTTCCAAGCTTCCTTTACGCAGAGGCAGACTTCTTGTACCATATCCACCACCAAACATTGTTTAAATATGAAACTGCCATATTAGGGCAATTAGAGGAATTTTCAGATTGAGCAAAGTTGAACAAGGCAGTATCTGACAGACTTGGCTTAACACAATGTAATTCTAAAAACTTTACTTTAATGAACAGCATCACAGGTGTTTTATCCTCATATTATGACTTCAGTGCAACTGCAGCGCTGTTCTCCAGGCCTGTTAATAAGATAGCAGCATGCTGCATATAACTATCTCTCAAACATCCAGATACTAGGAGAATTTGGGGGTATTCCTAGAGGGTACATTACCTTTTTTCATGTTGCCCTTCTTATTTGGACTTTTGGAATACCTTCTCAGTGAGGCAAAATGACTTAAAGGTTTTGCAGTTTCTCTATTCATATTACCCAGTTCATCATAAATGTAATTAAATTGCATTGGTTCAATCTACTAAATTATGCTTGCAATTTTCATGACAGAAGCCTTGTCCATAGCAGTTTAGGTTATAATACTATATCGTACAAAGCACATCCAGGATATTTTTCTAATGCTTCCATACTGCACTCAAAATCCTGCCTTCTATCTCCAGTGTGTTATGTTTCTAATTTTGTATATAGTTTGCTAATGCACGTAGCACAATACAGACATTAGAATATTTATAATACTGATAGAAATAAGTAAATTACAGATAAAACACGCAACTGATATTATTTAACTCATATGTTATAATATTTAAGGAATGTTATCCAAACAAGTTGATAATAATAAGGAAAATAACTGCTAGTCAATGTTATAAATATTCAGGTTTGACTTAAATGCCTTATCTTTTTTTTTGTTGAAATTATTATTGCAGTAATGTAAATGCTAGTTATGTAATGAATGTTCTTTTCTGCAATACGTGCCTTTTTTATTACATTCACAGATGTTCAAGACAGAAGTAATATTAGCTCTGCATATCAAGAAGACAGATGTCAAACATCAACTAACAACGACAAAATATTTATGAAGTCTGACAGTTTAGACTAGGAAAGAAATGTTTAAATTCTATGCTCACTTTTTAAAAAATATCATGTTTAATAAAGATGTTTTAAAAAAAAGTGCACATATGTGCTTGCAGCATATTATTATAATAAATTAAAACTGCTGTGGGTAAATTATTTTATTTTAAATACATGCATATGTCAGCATCAGCAATAACCCTATAGCTTGTTTATTCCATATTCATTGGGAATCATCCTGAATGATGATTTAACATCCAATGTTACAAACAAATATTCAGTTTCTTTGTTATGCACATGCCATTCTTGTAATTGTGATCACCAGTGTCCTTAATATAACTCTTCACAGTTGATAAATATTTACTAAGAACAGATTACAAATATAAATAAATGGGTTCAGTTACATAACCACCTCCTGACACTATTGGCCTCATGAGTGGATGTTCTCGATTTTTATGTACTTCTGTAACCCATATATAACTGGTTTGTTCGGGCATGGGACATTAAAATAAACATATCAAATACTTATATTAACTTTTCTAACAACTTTCAATACATCATATTAATTTCAGTAAATGCATTTTTATCATTCAGAAACTCCCAGCACTCAAAGGGTTTTTGCCAGAACAATGATTCCCAATGAATATAGAATAGAAGCCATTCATGGATTCCTTTGTAAATTTACTGAAGTGCATGCTACGGAAGTTGAAAAAAATCTGTGCATTGTTAAATATATAATTAGTTAGCATGAAATCTATGTTCGAGGATCAGGCATTCCATCAAAAAGCAGGAGTGGCTATGGGTACGTCCATAGCCAATATGTATGCTAATATAGTTGTAGGTTGCTGGGAAGAGCAATATATATATATATATATATATATATATATATATATATATATATATATATATATATATATTTATTTATATATACACATACACACACACACACACACACACACACACACACACACACACACAGACAAATGTCCATTAGAATTTAAACCTAGAGTACTATTCTACAAAGGTTTCATGGTTGATGTCCTTATGATATGGAATGGTGAACATCAACATTTACTACAATTTGTTGATTATATGAATAATACAACTACTTTTTTAAAGTTAATATCAGAGTATTCACCTAATGGGATTAATTAAATGAACATCAGATTGGATATAAATGATAATGATATCACAACATCATTTATAAAAAAAAGATGCATGCTAACAGATATACGCACAGAAATAGCATGCATACTGCTCATAATTTTAAATGAATAGCAAAAAGCCAACTGATGAGAGCCAGCTGACAATACAAATGACATGAGGTGTATTGAACAGATGGACAATACAATAGTTGAATTTAAGGAGTGGGGAATATGAGGATGCTTTACTCGATTGGCTGAAATCTGAGGTTATTAATGAATGGAGGAGAGGGCAAGGCCATATTATTCAGAGAAGAATATGAATATACAAAATCCTGTTTGAGATAGTGGACAGGGACAGTTACAATATGTAACCAAGTATAACAGGAAGACTAATGGGGTAAAGGAGATTATAACAAAGATCTGGGGTATATTAGAAGCAATGCCAGAGATTAAATGACTTATAGGGACTAGACCTAGCTTTGCTTATAAAACATGCTCCAATTTAAAGAACAACAAATGAAGTAGACCTCAGTGGCTCAACATCCAGCTTTATTCAACAATTAAGCACTTTCATCCCAGTATAGTGGACTTCATCAGAATGACAAAATGACTCTCAAAGCAAGCTTAAATACAAAGCTAAAATCCCACAAACCCTGCTTCATCAATCATAAAAATCCAATTAGGCTTCCTACCAAGGTATAATTAATCAGCACAGTGCTGAAATACAATCTTAACCTAGCTCTGAACATAACAAACAATTAAAGTCTTTAAATACAATAGACATTGATTAATATAACAAATACCCCATTACAAAGCATTTTTAACATCCATTTTTTGATGTCATACAGGTGTTGGCAAATTCTGTCCATCAAAGCTCTTATTGTTTTTCCTATATAAAAACAATTGTATACCTGGCACTTGGCGACATATACCACTCCTGTGGAGTAACAACAAATCTACTGGGAATCTTAACAGTCAGACCCTTAATTTGTACTTTATTACACACGAAAATGTTCTTACATTGGGCACAGGCTCCACACACAGTCATTTTTCCATTTTCTGGGATCTTTTTAGAACTGACCCAGAACATCTACAGGTGGTTGGGGAGAAGCCAAAAATTGTACACAATGAAGAAAGTAGTTTTAAACAGTTGCTTGAAAGGGCAGGAAGGAATAACAAGAATGGAAAAAGTGTGGGGCCTGTGTCCAATCTAAGAACATTTTGGCTTGTAATAAAGTACAAATTAAGGGTCTGATTGTTATTAAGATTCCCAGCTGATTTTATTGTTACTCCAAAGGAGTGGTATATGTCACTAAGTGCCAGGTATATGATTGTCTTTATATAGAAAAACAATAAGAGCTTTGAAGTAGTGAATTTACCAACACCTATATGACATCAAAAAATGAATGTTAAAAATGCTTTGTACAAACACATTTTAGAGAACAAAGACCATTTTTTTTAATTCTGTATTACTGATCAGCGCAATTTAGGTTGTAGAGGGGGTCCTGAAGCAGATTATCTAGACTTTTTAGAATTGCAATGGATTCTACGCACTAATGCTACAGTACCTCCCGGTTGAATGAGCATGTGTCATTGGCTAATTTTTTGATGCTAAAAGCAAACTACATGCTGCAATTTTAGATTCACTTTCAACTTTGTTATACTGTAATGGGGTATTTGTTATAATAATCAATTTTAATTGTATTTAAAGACTTTAATTGTTGTTTGTTATGTTCAGAACTAGGTTAGGATTGTATTTCAGCACTGTACTGGTTAATTATACCTTGGTAGGAAGCCTAAATGGATGCATTTTATGACTGGTGAATCAGGGTTTGTGGGATTTTAGCTTTGTATTTAAGCTTTCTTTGTGAGTCATTTTTGTCATTCTGATGAAGTCCTCTATACCGGGACGAAAGCACTTAAATGTTTAATAAATCTGGATGTTGAGCCACTGAGGTCTACTTCATTTGTTCTTAGTTGAACTTTTTCCTGTTGGATTCCAGTTTAAAGAAGCATCTTTGTTATAAAGACGTGATGATTGTTACATCTAAACAAAGTTTAAAGTTAGATACTTCTCTTTGCTATAACTGTGCGTGTTGCAAGGATTTAGAAAAAATAATGAATTTACACACCCAATAACTAAGAGAAAATACATAGTCAGACATTGTTCCACATGCAGCACTTCAAATATGGTTTATTTGGCTACGTGTAAAAAATGTAATGCGTTCTATATTGGGAAATGTACACAGGAGCTGAAGGATTGCATTGTGGAACATAAATCTGAGATGCACAGAAATCTTAATACTAATGCTCTTACTAAACACATTGATGAGATGGGCTAGAGCATGAATTCTGCTTTAGGGTGGTTGATGTTGTGCATAGAACAAAAGGGTGGTGACTTAAATAATTGATTAGAAGTTTGTAAATATGTGTAGATTTTAAGACTGCAAGCAGATGAAAAACTCGGTATAAATGCAGCTGTTAGTCTTAAGCCAATATTAAGAAACTGACAAACATATTTGCACAAATATATTTTATTAAGTATATATTTTATGTGTATTATTTTATATACATGTTGTGTATATGTTGTCCACAACTGATTAAAGAAACTAAAATAATGCGAACGGGAATGAATACCCAGTGGCTCAGCAAACTTAATAGTATGTAACCATAAAACACTATAGACACTGTCAAAGTCAACATAAATAAAATCAAAACATTTAATATCAGTCATTTTCATTGTGATTTATAGATATTAAATGTTTTGATTTTATGTTGACTTTGACCATTTTCAGTGGCTATATTGTTTTTGTATATTTTGCTTTTAGAGCTTTAAGGTTTTATTTCTGCATTTGAATAATGAATTGATTTTATATGTGGACTGGGGCTGTGTCACATGGGTTTTAGTTTGAATGGTATTAATTGAATTATGCTTAAACTGTTACTTATATACTGAAGAAGGGCTCTTGCCTGAAAGCTTTGTGTTCCTTTGCTGTATTCTATGAATAAACCAGTGTTTCCAGCCCTGGAGTTTGTTGTTCTTTGGACTGTTAACTCTCCATTAGTGGTTCACCTTAGTGTTGGTCATATTTTGATTGTTCTCAAATTACATTACACACCATTAGACACCTAGCATTGCCTTCCTTATCTTAACCTCCGGTTCTCTTTTCATACAACATTCTTTAAATTCCAGTGCTGTCCCAGTAACTCTGGCTGCATGGGAAGAATATGACCTTTTAACACATTCAAAATTTATCCTCATATGCTTGAATTAGCCTCTTCACCTCCTTACCCTCAACACTACCCTCACTAACCTACTGGTGTGGCACCACCCTTTGTTACAATATCCTAGCCACTTCCTTTCTTTGGGTTAATACAGCCGTTTTATTAACATTGTGCTTCTGTGTAAGAAGGTATCCTCAGAATCATCCTGCAAATAAAAGGATATATCCTGCTCAGTATGTAAAATTTACAGTGATTAGGTGCCTAGAGTTCTATCTGGATATACTGACTTTTCATGAGCCTTTGTCCAGATTTTCAATACTGCAGGTTGAGAAGTATGTCCCTACATTTCTTTCAAACCCATCTATTTCTTTATCAAAGCACCTTTGGACCTTTGTAGTTTAACCATATGCCATAAAATAAAATCATAATAGAAAAAGGGTCTTTGTATTTAAGTGCCAATTTATAAATTATAATGAACATTTTATTAAAATTCTGCTACACTGAACAGACATTGTAGAGTAGCATTCTACCAAAAGTTGATGTTCATGAAATTATAAAAAAAAAAGATCAATTTAATTGTTTAAACATCTATCTTCTGTCATGTTTATGTACCACTCCAAACAGCAATGTTTTGTAAGAAAAACATTGTAATAGAGCACTTTTTAGTTCAGATACAATCTCTGATAGTCTATAAATTAATAATTTATCCAAATGTAATTAAATGCCTAAGCACTTACTTAACTCTACCCAACCTATGTGAATTGGATTCACTTCAACTTACCTGACACCACTGATAGTTGATTCACAGCAATTCAACTTCAATGAGTATTTCCACTCAAAGTGAAAGTAGTCCAAATCTCTCCTTCCAACTTTCACAAATTTTCCTCAATGAACAACTTTTATGGAACCACCAAGTTACATCATCTCTACCAAATAAACACTTCTCATAATACATCTCAGTTCAGGTCTGCTTATTCAAATTTTAGATGTATACTAAGATAACAACCATTGGGGCATATGTTAGTTCCCAGGGTCTGTTGATGGACTGTCTTTGTGCAGAGGGATGACTGTTGCAATCCTCCACTCACATAGCTCAAAGCTGGTCTACAGGCTATGTTTAAACAGTGATTCCAGTGATCCATATAAGGCATGCTGCAAGCCATTTACAAGGAATACCAGGATGTTATCGGGGCCATGGATGCAGTGTCCTTATCCTTAGAAAATGCACTTATAACATGAACCCTTGAATGATGGTTACATTTGATGGCATTAATTGGTGGTGGCCAGGGGGAAAGGGGTTAAAACTAGAGTTGAATTTGTCAGCCAGCAGATTTTCTATGTCTTCCAGCTTGTTGTAAAAGGCCCCATTAATGATCAGTTCTGTGCATTGTTGTGTGCTGCCTTTGAGGTTTTGGACATTGCTAAAGAATGACTTGTGGTTGTCTTTGGCATTTGGAGGCTATCTGTACCTCAAAGCTGGTAAACTGAATTTGTTCTATTAGCTATTTGTATAGCTTGATGAGAGTTTTCCTCCTGCTGGGCCTTGTCTTATTGTTCATCAGAGGTTTAGTTTAAGGAAGGCAATGGTTCTACATTGGAAATGATGTATCTCGCCAATTGTTCCAGCTGTCCCGCCTTTTATATAGGTTTTGGCTTTCTCTCTTAATGACTGTTAAACCACTTGTGAGGGGTAGTCCTTGGAAGACCTGAACTGAGTACAGGGAGCTGATAAGGTAGCTGATAATTAATGCCTCTGCTCCTGCTGGATTAAATTATTCTACTATGATCAATTCAGTGTTAAAACTCAGGGCAGCTAAGTTATAATTTTACAGTTTGTTAATTTTTTTGTCCTGATACAAAAAAGTTTAATATGCTCATATATCTAAATATATTTTATTGGAATCTGTGGAATTCAATGTATTTCCCTTTACAAGCTTTTAAGGCGTTGTTTTTGATGTACAGATAGTTTTTACATTACTGATGTTTCATGATTTGTTAATTTTTACTGTGTCCAAGTATTTTGTATGGTTTGGGCTTTTTGATATACAGCTATTCCTGGTTACTTTCAATACCAACATGCATACTTAATATCTACTGACTGCGGATAAAAAAAGTTTTATTATTTTTCAAAAAGTTTTGCAATCTTAGATATTTTTACTTTAATGACCATATTTTACACCGTTCACCTATGATGCTGATATCTTTACATAGGTCATGGTCTTTCCAGTATGTTCCTTGGATTATATCTGCAGTTATTCTAAGGTGGCTTACTTTTTTTGATCACATGACTTACTATGTATACTTTATAAAGGTGTGTTTGATTACTTTCTAATGTTTCTGATAAAGTCCTGTCCAATGTTAAGAGATAAAAGCGCTAGACCTACAAAGTTTTTGGATTACATTTTTGTTTGAACATTAAAATGTAGTTTTCAGTTTGTTACAGACTACTCTTGGGTTTCTGTTCTTTGTGAATAGGACATAGTTTAACACTAGGCTACCTGCCCTTTTAGGCCATTTTAAGCTTAGCCACATTTCCCAACCCATAGGTAAGAATCAAACCTGTTGGTGAGGAAAACACCATAATCATTATACCAGCCTCCAAAATCTGATTATGTTTTTTTTAATTACTTTGTTCTGGGCTTGTTTCTGGCAGGTACAGCTGTCTCTATGCATCAATTAACATGATCATAAGGGTTTCTATTTATAATTCTGCATAAGCAGCCATGTTCTCCAGGTTTGAATGGACTTGAAATTTTGTCAGGTAATCACTAATAACAGATGGCTTACCTTAGAGTACTTCTTAACAGTTACAGGATTTGCTGGGGTCACAGCACTGATTTTTATTTCAAAGGAGACCGCTTTAATGTCTGACTTTACCAGAGAGGACACTTCACTTGGGGGGGAGGGGTTGCAGCTTTCTCACATATTTTTTATTACCAGATCCAGTATATATTCACCCATTGTGGGCCAACAGACTAACAAGTACAGTGCATTTGTGTTTGTATAGCCCAGAAATGTCTGTGCCTGCAGGTTTGGGCTATTTTAGGATTCTCAGTTTAGAGGAGGGTAAAGTCCTCCGTGAATATGGTATGTGGTAGAATGGTTAGTGTCTTCAGTAAGGCTAAGTATAAGCTATGGATTCTGTGGGTCATAAAGGGTTATCTAGAGCTTGTAGGGATATATGGGACTCTACCTATGGTAATTTGGACATGGAGAAGTTTAAGCACACCATCCTGTTTGACAAACATTGAAATATGTTTGTTTTTGATGTAGATCAAGACACCTCCACCTTTAGTCCCTGCATGTTCAGTAGCTGGTTTAAAAGTGGGGAGGGCATTGTATCCCTGCACTTCTGAGGTTACCTCTGTGGCTTTAAGCCATGTTGCTGTAACTGAATAGATTTCTGTATTCTCCAAGGTGAGGAAAGCTTGGAGGGTGTGGAGTTTCTTGTTTAGGCTACTATAATTGAGCAGTAACACCTTTTGATTCCTTTGGGTTGATTTTGCTAAGCTGGGAGGTTTGTCAATTTAGCATTGCCTAGAAAGGCTCCATGAGAGAGAATGTTTTAGTCAATATTCAAAAGCCTAGAGGAGAGAGGAATTGATTACCCTTGGCAAAGCAATGTGGTCTATTGACCATATCTTCCCATGCTGGCAAACATTTCTTCATTGAATGACTCCAGAACCTAAGCCAATTATTAAAACCAATTGTTTTCTTTCTGTATAGAGGCATCATCCTTGGTGAAGGTAGAATGATGCTCAATCCTAGGCACATACAAGCCTCGGACACATGGTCTAACAGAGCCACAATGTTTCTCAAGATAAGTCATTTACATCCACATGGCCTATGACTGAGTGATAGTGGTACTTGGGGTTCAGTGACCTGGGTGCCTGTGAGTGTCTTGTTGGATCCTGGTTCCTGATTAGCTACTGATCATGATTTTTCCTTGTTCAGTCTGCCATGTGGGATATCTGTACATCTCACAATGGGGTCTCCTATAATTGAAGTATTGAGCAGTGTGTTGGCTTGCCTTATGGGCACTGCAGGTGAGGCTCCATGGGGTGTGACTGCATGCTTGGTGTTGGGTATTGTTTTCGTAGACTGCTTTTGGGAATGCTGAGGAGAACTGATGCAAGTTAATTACCCAAGAGGTCTTTGGGGTTTAGGAAGATTGTTTGCATGCATTAGCATATCCTGATCTATGTGTTGGTTGCATACAAGAGTGGTGTGTATAGTGTGCATGTGTTACTGAAAACCTGATTATTTTTAGTGCTTGTATGTTACAGTCTTGGCCTTCAGTGACATTTTGTAGTTACATCTCTCACTTACTAGATTGATTTCTTTAAGGATCAGTAGGATGTTAGTGACCATGAGACAACTGATAAATTTTCTCCGGATGCCCATATCCAACAGACTGGCAACGGAGAAACTGGGAAGGTGCATATCCATGATGCCAGGTCTTGAAATACCAGTGTGAGATACAAGTGTTAACAGCAGGCTTGCTTAGATAATTCTGAGGCTAGAAACAAAAACAAGCTTATGTAAGAATAGTTCATGGGGCAGTGATACTCATTGCATGACTAGTTGCTCATTGCACATCTGAGTTACTAGGTACAGTTTCAGAGGTAGTTATATAAGGAAATTTAGATTCTTGAGTACCTGCATTTATACAAGGCCATTGCTCAACTCCAACAGCCCTCTGCCAAATAAAACAACCTCACTTTAAGCCTCCCTGGGGGCTTCCCAACTCAAACAGATCAGGCTACCCCCTACTGCCAATAAATGAGTAATCCCAAGTCTTCCTAATGCAAAAACCCACAACAGTGAGCTAAACGTGAAAAGCTAACAAACTAATTCAACTATCTAGCACAACACTTTTATGGTGATTTTCCAGCAATAAATCAGGCAGCAAGGACATTGGGAAACAAATGTACTTTATGGTCTGAAATCACAGATAAAAGCAATTAATAATTATGTAAAACAGTTTAATTTGTCCAAGTCTCCTGGGTTTCTTATACCATGATAGGAATGGACCCCATTCCTAAGTCAAAGTATGATTCAAGCTCATGAAATTACTATTGTTTCAATATTTGATGTTAAGTAAAACTGATGTTTGCAGTACCCACAATGTACCCAGAATTGACTCCTGCTGTAATTCATATGGAGTTATATGTATCTGTAGCATATCTGAATATGACTGCAAAGTCTTTATTATGAGAGACATTCCTACTACTGCTATTGTAACTGATTGGGTACCTTTCTTCCACACTTTGTTCACTTCTGCCTGCAATCCTGGTATTTTATGGGTAGCAATTTCAATGGTCAGTGCTACTTTTGTCTTATTTACATGGACTGCTATATATCTGGTTTTCTCGCATCTAATTTTTGAACTGTTAGTAATGGGTGATCCCATGTTATATAAACATAATTCTATACACTGCTTTGTGGCTCATGTTCCCAATATTTTTCAGCTATTTCAGTACTGTAATGTTTGCACAATCCCCAGTGCAACAGTCTTGCCACATTATTATGCCTTTAGTGTATCACACATCTCAACAAAATGTGCAACTGTTTCCAGTTTAGTTTCTACAAAAACTGCATTTGAATGTTTCTCCCACATGTTCAATGGACTTTGTAAACCAATGTGTACCATAGTCTACTATCCTGGGCTGACAATATTAACCTTTCATCTTTTGGTTTAACTTCACCATTCCACAATCTTCCTGGAGCAGATCTCGTTCAACATGAGATTGCTTCAGGACTTTACTCCCAACTAGATTTATGCATTTTTCACATTTCTTTCCTTTTCATCTGATCCTTCTCCTTATGTTCTTTCTTTTGTTTCTTGGCACATTCAGTTACTGCCTGATTTTTGTCTTCATCTGACTTGATTTCTACTCCTCACACCTATAGCCTTCTGCTAAACTAAGCAAGGAAGTCATCTTAGATTTGTTCTCATGTTTTAAAACTTTCACAATGTTTGGATCTTGTGAAGTCAGCAGATGTGTACACAATCCTAATGATTGCTGATCTATAAGTGCAATCAATTTTCAATGAGGCTCATACCTCCTTCAGAACGAAGAATATATAATCTTGGTATATGCTGATTTTTATATATGATTTGATGAGCGTGATACATTTTTCATGTTTTGCTATCCAGCTGATCCAATACCTTATTAGGACAGAAAGACTAAGCTGGTTTATACTTGGACTTTGTTTCTAGATGTCCGCATTAATTTTAGCCTTCAAAAATATTCCTTACTGAGCTTTGTTTGCAATCATTTATGTTTTACTGTTGATCATTCAACAATTCTCAAGCATTTATACAATCCCTCCTGTTCAAGTTCCTTTATGTCATGTTCCAGTCCAAGATGGATATTTTCTTGGTGCTGCAGCTTTCCTGCTTTAAATGTTGCATTTGCACATTTATCAAGATCAAATGGCATCTTATATCATCTGAGAAAGTTTTGACCAATTGCATCTGATGAACTATATAGTTTTAAATCATCCACATACAGATGATGAAAAGTCTTCACACTTTTTTCATTTTCTTAGAGTGAAATTATAACCATGACCTAATCTGTTAATTAAGTAGCTTAATTCATTAAGGGCAAGGCAAAAGAGTTATGGTGACAAAGATTCACTCTGGAATATTCCCCTTTGAATTGTTCTCCCGGAGTTAATAGTTTGTCTTTTATCATGGCTTAGCTGCATAGTGGTTTGCCACTGTTTCATGGTCTCTGTGATGTACCTGACCAAGATAGGGTGTATCTTAAACATCTGTAAGCGCTCATTTATCTAGAAATGTGAGATGCTGCCAAATGTTTTTTGTAATATATCCATGTTATACATAGATTGTTCCCATTTTTACAGTTCTTAATTACAACTTTATTTAACAACAAATTATCCATTGTTCCTTACGACTTTCTTTTGTTCTATTACCAGGATTGAGTTTTCTTCAAAATGACTATAAACTCTGTCAGCATCAATTCCAGTACATAGTTTATACATTATCAGAAGGCAAGTTATCGGTCTATAGTTTTTGGGATAGCTTGCAAATTAATTCTTAAGGAAGAATATCATTTTTCCTCTTGTTATGCAGGTTGGTGTCTTGTGAGGATGACATATAAGTAGTTATTTCTCAGGGCTACATCTTCATGTAAAGATATTAATACTTTTGCATAGCCAAGAAGTAGGATACTGGATCTGGGGCTGGGGGTTTCCAGTAAGGACCTTTTCTTCATTTTATTTCAATTTCTCTAGTCATTACTTTATCCCATTTCATATCCCGTACATTTGATGATCTTACTTTTTCTTTTACTTCCATCCATTCAGCATCTGTTATGTTTTACAGGATCTTCATATGTATTTCTCCTTTTTTGTGATATTTGTATTACCTTTTCTTTGTTTTCTCAATTCTCTATAAAACTGTTTTGGGTCATCAATGAATTGCTTATTTTTTGTTTCCTTTTTATTTATCTGCATATCTATGTTTTCCAGCTGTTCAATAGATCCTGGTCTGTTCTGATACAGCACATTGCTTTTATCATGTCTATCTTTCTAAGTATTTTTGCTGATCTGTTACTTCTTCTATACTCTTCTAACAGTGATACTTCTTGTCTTAATTGCTTTATAGTTTTCTCTATTTGATGTTCCCATGATGACATTTGATTTCTTCATTTTCTTTATTGCTCTTGTGTTCTTGTGGTAAGGCTTTATCTGCTATTAATTTAGCTGCACAGTAATCTATCCCATTTACTTCTGTTATATTGCATGAATTTTTGTTAGAAGTTTTGATTACCGTGTTCATTTGTTTTATCAGACTTCTAACGTTTTGGGTCTTAATGACGTTCAGTAGCCTGTTTCTTTCATTTAATTTTAATATGTCTATCCATCTTTATTAAATCAAGAAACTCTTCCCTTCACTAATTTTCTTCTCAGCTGATGGCACATTATATGTTCTTTGTTTCCTGTGGACAGTCTACAGAAAGTTCCAAAACATCTCTTGCTGACGCATTCTCTTCAGCTACATTCTGCATCATCTGTTGCTCTTTCATATGGGAACTCACTGGCCTATCACTCTACAACATTGACTGACTCAGAGTTGCCACTGCTTCCTGCTCTTCCCTTGCTAGGCATCTTCAATTAAACTTAGGTTCATAGGTTCATAGGTTTATACTAGGCTATCTGCCTTAAGGCATTTATAAGCCTAGCCCAAATTTTTGTGGCTTACCCCACCCCTTATATGAAAAAATACTGTGCCCATTAGTTTGTTGTGCCTCTGTCCAGCAGTGACACAGAGATGATTCCCGGGATAAACCTACGATCTCCCATCCACAGGTCAAGATTTCTCTTGAACAGAGCCAGCGAGGTGCTCTGCCTCACATGGATCGGGATTTTTGTCTCAGTTTCCTGTTGAAGGCTCTACAGTATCTTCATGTGGCATGTGATCAAATGCTTCCAATTATACCTTTCTTCTTAATTTGGGAAGGCAGTCTTTCATCATGCTGTGACATAGCCTACATTAGACTTTCTACACTATATCCTTCAATTTGCAGGAATTCCACAACTTCAGAATCCATCTGTTTAACTTTTACTTTACTAATCTTCTGTTCTCCATTTGCCTTTGTGATCTTATTTTTTTGTATTGCGAAATTTTCTATATCGGCATGTCTTTGCCTTAATTTTTCCTGGAGCTGCTTTTTTTGGATTGATTAATTTAACTGAACTGGTAAATTCTTTCCAGGAAGATCTGTAATGAAGAACATTATTAGAAATAACTGGATAATGTTTAAATTTAATCAAGACCTAACTAGTAAGTTAAGTGATTACCCGCAATTTGTTTTTGAATGGAAATAATTTTAAGAATGAATTCAAGAATGGAGGGGAACAATAAAAATGGATATGTTGTACAAACCCAGGTTGGAATATGTAAATGTGGTGGATGTAATCAACGTGAATATATCAATACATATGATAGAATTATTGTACATAGGGAGCCTGTCAAACTAGCAGGGGGCTGCAATTGTTCTACAAAAGGTGTTGTGTACATTTACAAATGTAATTTTTGTGATGATTTTTACATCAGAAAAATGGAAAGGTCACTGTATAAGCATATTTACCAACAGTACTATGACATTAGGAAAGGGAGTGAGAATAATTCCTTATATAAACATTGTTTGGCATACTCAGGACATATTACGTTTTTGTTTGCTGTTCTGGAACAAGTGCTCCTTAATCCATGGGATGGACCATGGTAGACTTTAATTGAATATAGGGAGCTGTAATGGAAATTAAAATTAAATGCATGTGAGACACATAGTTTAAGTTTAAATGGCAATATTTCTATTAGCAGTGACCTTAAATTAAGAGTGGCTAAGTTGTGATTTTATAAAAACAATTTTCTATAATGTTAAAGAATAATATTGTCATATCTGGATTGTTTTACTGTTAGTTATGATAATCCATTAACTAATGAATAGTTTTTTTTCTTATGTTTGTAGTTGTGAAGGGGCCCTTTACATACATTTTAATAAGATTTTTTTTTTAATTTAATGGGGTTTTTTTTCTGATAGGGTGTTTTTAATCGCATGTAACTTGATTTTTTTTAATATATTAAGTAGATTTTGTGTCAGATATTCAGTTCTGATGAAGTCTGATTACTACTACAGTTGAGCGTGTTTAATTATTCTTTAATATATAATAAGTTTTTATTCATACTGGCTGGCAGTTTAATTTTGCATTTTTATACTGTGTAAAGGCAGAACTGGTTTGCTTGGCTATTAGTGCATTGTTCTGCCTTGCAGTTTTTTGCTGCTTAATTTGGATTTCTCCTTTGCATACATATTCCATATCAGATCTTGCTGTCTTTCCCATGTCCATGTTTCTTTTTATACCTTTTAAAAATCTCTAGGTTTTTCCATTTATATTTTTGCACTTTTGTCACTTCTTTTTACATATAGTTCAAAGTTTCTTTGTCTATATAATGTTTTTATGGATTTGTTGCATTAATGAACACAAATTTGCATTCAGTTTTTGTGTGTTTTTTTGTGGATTAATACTTCCTTCTACAACTGGGGGGGGTCATCCTCCTCCTGCGCCTGGTATAACCCCATTGCAGGAATGTTTCCTTGTCTTGAGGATACTACACTATCATTTATTCTAGTCCAAGCACCAGTGCACACACAAGGAGTGGGCACTTTTCTGTTCTGTGAATTGTGTACTCAGCTCTCTTTTTTATGTTTTAACCTACTTCTGTCCAAGATATATGATATATAAAATGCTGTCTATATATCAGTGTCATCTTGGTTATATTTTGTAAAAACAGGGACCACCTCATGAGAGTACTCACCAAGACCCGAAGATAAATTAATCTCCAGCAATACTACTCTCCTTCGCTTGCTGATTTTATCATCTCTCCATTTGGAGATTCAGAGCCATCTATACAAGGTCCTGCTAAACTGCAACAGCCCTCTAGCCAAAACAACAACCTTCCTTTAAACCCAAAACATATAACACCAATTTAATAAAGTTGATGTGATATGAAACTGATGGAGACAGATCCCTTTGAGGAGAACCACAGCACTGACACTGCTGTGTATTAGCCATCATGACTTTGGGCTCCTTGCCAGTTATATACTGTAAAAAGTAGATATTTTCTCTTAAAGCAACTCTACTGTATAAACAAATACACAAACTTTGATATATGCCCAACACTCTTACTGCTGAGACTCTAGGCACAAAACTGCAGTGCCAGGCATGCAAAAAAAAAATGCACAACAACAACTTTTTCACAAATAAAGACAAAAAATGCAAAGAAAACAGAATTGGCTATAAACTCAGCACTTTCACTCGACTCTTTGCACACAAGACTGTAGCACCAGTTAAGTTAAAGAGCAGAGCAAACAACTTTTTCACAAAAAAAGAGAACATATCAGAGAACATGAAAAGCCTGTATATAAGTGCATGTGACAGCATGTGCTAATAGAAAATGCTATTAAATGTAAAAGAGCTTGCTTCCTTCCCATCTGTAGAAGGGTAATTTGAACTTTAGCACTTTCTAAGCAGTCTAAGGGGAGGAACCATCCAGTTTGATCTGCTAATTCACAAAAGTCATGCAGATGAGATGAGACTAGGAGGACTTCTGAGACAATTTATAGTGAGTGAGTTTACTCAAGAGCAATACTAGATGGCAGAGTGGATCTAAGGAAAACAGTGGGAGGGAAGAAGTACTTAAATAGCTTATACAAGTCACAGTAGCAATGAAATAGGAGAGAGGGCAATGCTAGTCCTATTATAATAAGAGGTGGACAACAGTGACAGTGGCTCTTTAAAATCCGAACCGCAAAAAGGAGGGAGAGACAAGGTTCTCAGACTTGTAAAGAATAAGACACACACTCACTGCAGCTGTCTTTGATCCTGTGGTTAATTCTCACATCCCTAACACAAGCTAATACATATCCAGAACAATTGGTAATGACTTATAAACAGACATACTCAGACCAGGAATCACTATTCAATGACAATATATACATAAATAGCATACTGAAAATGTCTCTCTATATACTTCTTTCAAAGAATAATTCATTAAACTAAGGACAGTTCTTCTGTCAGCTACATATATCAGAAAAATGTCCTTCAAATGCTGCACCTCTCTCTCTCTAACACACACACACACACACACACACACACACACACACACACACACACACACACACACACAGTTTAGCAAAAATTATACAGTACAACCCAGGGACAGAAGCGTGTGACAAACTGAGATTTTAACTCCATAAATTAAACAATTATCACTGCTGAAAATGTTTACATTTAGTCATCTATGGTCACACACACACAAATAATGCAATTGTGGCATTTCTTAGTTTTAAACTTTCCATAATGATCTATCATACTAACATTTCCTCAATTTTAACACTTAACTTCCTTTACTTCACCACTCTTTTCCTCTCATAAACTGTATCATCAGCTTCCCAAGTTTCCTGCCTTTAGTATCTCTCCACATTTCACAGTTTTGATTCTGACTTAACTTGCCATAATTTTAACACAACTTAGTTTACAAGTTGATGTTTAATTCAAAATCTCAACAGGCAGGAGTGGCAAAATTATTTAAATATACACAAAAGTAAGACATTTCTCTGCAGTCTTACTGGGATAAATATGCTGGAAAGGATTCTTCTCTTTGTGTTGAATGACTATTTATACACACAATGGTAAATACTAAAATCACAGGAAGACAGAGATAAATTAGTAATTCCATATATTTTTAGACACAATCTTTTATAATGACTCACAAGCATCCATTATCTGGACAACACGGACGGAACACTTAACAAATAATTTCTATAACTCAATTGAGCATGATGGTATAAAGATGTTACTTACCACTGTAAAACACGTGTTTAATGTCAGAACCTAGCCTCAAGTTGATATAAAACTTCCACTTAAGCTTAATCCATCCTCTATAAAAGCATTCACTTCTACTAAGATTGACATAATAGGCCCTATGATTATAACCAAAGAGATAATTATAACTCAGTCCTCATGGACTGTACAACAAAATGCCTAGTGGTATTTCCTTGTGGAATATATCTCTTGCCAGGGCAGCAAAATGATTAACGACATTCTGGATGCCTTCGGGCAGATAGCCTGGTACCTACCTATGAACCTATACCCCAGGGATCACTTCAATGGCTCTGCTGGACAGAGGCACAGGGAACTAATCTAAGGGGGCGGCGAAAGCCAACACATTCTGGCTAGGCTTATAAATGCCTTTAGGCAGATAGCCTAGTACCTACCTATGAACCTATGGACAGATTTAACAAATTATACTTGCATCTGATTTGTTAACAGAGTTGTAAGACATTCTCTCCACTTTAGTCTATGGAAGCAAACACTGAAGATTATTAGAAATAATGAGAACCTCAGGAGAAAAATCAACAGTTTGATAAGAATATTCTTTACTAATCTGTCAGTACTGCAGACTGCTCAGAATTCTGATTACCTTAAGAAACCCCATGACAACATTTAGAAGGCAGAAATTTGACAAGAATTACCCCCAGATTTAATAAACTCCATATAGGAATAGTGCAAGCCCTACACAGAGTGTACTAAGGCCGTGCCTGCAGCTCCCCCTCGGCAGCACGCCTTGTATATTAATGAAGGTGCGTTACTGAGGCAGAGACGTGTATGTGGATACTGAATCAGTGGAGTGGGTGTGTTACAGTGCTCGGAGATGTGCAAGGGTCATGGGTGGGCTCCTTGTTAAAGACAATGGCAACCTGCTGCTGCAGGACCAGTACCAGGGCTCTGAATACAAGTCAGAGGCCTGGGACCATCTCACACATGACCTCACCATTGCAACTGGAATCCCCCGCACTGATGAGCAGGTGCATCATCATTATGATGACCTGAAGTGAAGTAAGGGGGAGCTTTTGCCTAATGGATCCAAGATGCTCGGGATCGCAATGCTTCAGAAGTTTGTAAGTATAGGAACAATTGATTTACCAAATTCTAGTATGAATATGAGATAGCCAGGTATGCATAATAGTGTGTTTTCCCCCCACAGCTACAGAGGAGTGGGCTCACAACCTGGAGCCCCATGCAGGGCGCCCAGCCAGGATGAGCAGAGAGTGTGGTGAGTACAGCTATATCTTGCAATATATAGTAATCTAATTAAGAAAGAGTACAGTAGTAACTGCCAGGAGGTATAGTCTGTTGTGAGTGCATTGCAATGAATGTGCAAATAGACCTGGATTGATATATAAGTGAGCATTGCCAGGTATAGTTCAATATATATGAAAGCATGAAACATGCTGTTATGTAAATAAAGTTAAATAGCATTAATAATGTGCAGGAATAACATGTATATACTGTATTAATAATACATGTTCTGGTAATTAAGTACACCGGCATTGAAAATGTGAAGGGAATAAATTAACTGCATTCCTAATCTACAGGAAATACATTACAACTGCAGTCATAATTTTGAAGAATCTACACAGATTGTGTGATAACAGATGTGTTTCAATGCCTGCATTATTTAATGTGTAGAACAATAAAGATTGTCAGCTGTTTACCAATCACTGTGCCCTGTCTCCCTCAATAAATCTGTCTTCTGCCAGTTGTTGTGTATTCTGGGCTGTTCAAGAAATCAAATATTACAAGTTTGAAGTGAACATGGGTATAATACCATGAAGTGAATGAAGGTTGGCCAATAAATAACTGTCATGCTAAAGTATAGATGTGGAGCTGTACTACAAGATATAATGCAATATGATATTTGTTCTTCACTAAAGATCGTAACCTTAGAGTAGTACTGTCTAAGGTATTATAGTGCATTTCTCCCAGGACTGTCTTGTGTTAACCTTTGCATTTCAGCTATATGGACCCCTGAACGTAGGTATGTTGATGCATGCAAGTATGAAAGTTTAATAGTTGTAGACTGCAAATATACCATCTGCAAATGTATATGGGTCAGGGAGGCAAATTCAGCACCCCAATATGGTCTGTACAAATCACACATATTCACATCCATGAGGGGTTAATTGTGTACACCTGCATTACAAGTATTAATACACAGTTCAAATACTATCTCTGTCATGCATGAATCTCATGCGTGTATGTTCAACTGTCACTGCAGTCTTGTGTGACACTACCTATATTACCAGGTCACACTGTCACCAGGTGAGCTTTAGGTACATATAACTCAATCAGCACACAGCAGTGGCACAGTAACTCAGTGTGTTAAGCAATATATGTGTTGTTCATTTTGCCATACACAGACTGGGGTGTGAATCTAGGGACAGGTACTAAGATATATTTATAGTAACAGACAATTAGTACTAGTACTGACTCTTTATAGAAAAAGTTATATGTTGCTAACAGATTTTCTCCCCACAGGACTTAAAAATAAATGTTTGCAGTAGTTGAATGAAGGGTATACTAATGTATGTGTCCAGATGTAGTAGCATGTAAATAGCATTTCTTAGCAAAGTGATAACACTCCATTAAATAAAACACCATGAAGTACATTATTATTCCAAGTTAATAAGACAAATTAAATGGTCTACTGTTGGTGCAGCTGTATGCCTAATGCATCTGTGAATGTCTGCTGATTGTCTAACCCCATACCTGCCAATGACGGCAGGATAAGTGTAAACTCTCTTTACTGTGCATGATACATGTCTCTCAAGTGTCACACTGTCATGGGTAGTGATCACTGCTGCCAAAAACCTTGGATACAGATATAAATACAGTTGAAGTATGCCAGTAGCACACACACACAACAACAGTGCAGGGTACACCTTGGTAGTCATATATGTTCCCCTGACAAGTAGTAGTCCCTTGTAGTTATATATCTCTAGGTACTACAGCTTGGCCAATACCATCCCATCTGGATAGCTTGAGAGGTATGTATGAGCTGCAGAAGATGTAGGGCACTTGTAGATGTAAAGTAATGGCAGACCTGTACAGTATTGAGTGGTTATGGAAAATACAGCCTATACAGTTGATAATGGAGTGCCTTTCTCTCCTCCCACCCCTTATCTGCATGGATATGGTGCCATTTTCACATATGTTGTTCTCAAAACCTAATGTTGGGCCTTGTGTTGGATTATTGATTATATATTATAATGGTTGCATGCTAACATACCTTATTGAAATACCATTGTTGTTGGCTTTTTGCCTTAAGTGTTACTGGCATGCTGTTACAATAATGACTATTATTCCATTTATACCTGTGTTCTGTATGCTATGCAATCCTATTGTTCTGGGTTAATTGGAACACCCATGCATGCTTTTATAACTAGATGTTGAAATCTTCTGCTCATGACTAACCAATACACTTTGACAAACCTCAACACCATAGCATGCGTGCATAGGCTTGTTCCAGTGGATTCACCCATCCCACCTCATCTGGCTGAAGTACTGAGTCCCAACACATCTGTAACCCAACTTAAAGATACCTCCTTCACTGGTCCTGCACCACCCTCGGGTTGAACTGCCTCAGGGGATGAGGCACTTCACCCCCTGGGCGCACACGTGGAGAGGATGTCATCACCCAAAAACAGTTCCCAGGCATGGTGTGCAGGGTTATACAGCATGATATGGATGACTGTGCCAGACCGAGGGCAGACTGGTGCACCTGGAGTGGTAGGCTGGCCCTGGCACCCAGCCCCCAGCACAGCAACCTTCAGGGCCATGAAGGGGGAGTGGTGACTGCTCATGGGTGGAAGCTCACGCCCACTGTTGCCATCTGGGGGCACTTGGTTCTCAGATTCCCAAACACCCTCCCTCTCCAAGGTGTTACCCCCCATGTGTCATACACAGCCCCTGTCTGCTGTCTTGCCTGTCTGAAAATGCAACCTCTCCTACCCAACTTACCTCCCCAAATGCACTTACAACCCTTCTTCAATATTCCACTTTCTCCTTAAAAAAAAATAAAAGCGCCTCTGTCCCACAAAAAATATCTCCCCATACATAGCTCTCCATTTCACCCCCACATACACTGCCATCAATCAATCATCCCAGCAATTAATCAACAAAGTTATGTTACCCACGCCCCTCCCTGTGGGATCTGAGGCTCCAAATTCCAAATTGTCCACAACATGCACAGCTTTTGCTGTACAAGAAATGGAGATCTATGGTCATTTCCTGTACCCATCCTGCACATCCCTACCTACCTTTCATATTGTTTTCCCCCTGCTTTCTCCCATTTCACCACTTTCCAGTCACCACTTTTTCTTTTCTTTTTTGGAAACAGTGCGGGTTTAAGTGGGACTAAGCACCACTTTGCATTGTGATGTGGCATGCAAACCCACTTTAAATGGCTTTCTTTACCTTATCTGATTCAGACACTGTTCTGCACATCAATAAAATAACTATCCCTACCAAGTCTCGTATCCAGGACCCTCTAAACTACAGCATAGTGCATTAGCCCACTAAGCCAACTCAGTTCTGGAGAATAACTGACATTTGTATAAATATATCAAGCATTGCACTGATGTCACATCAGCAAAAATATTCAACCCTGCCAAGTATTGAACCCAGGACCATGTCAACTACAGCATAGTGCATTGGCCCACTAGGCCAACTCAGGTCTGGGGAATAAGTGGCATTTTTACAAACATATCCTGCTTGCCAGTGACACATTACTTCTACATATAATAGGATACATGCCAGTAAACTTGGGCCTGTGATGCAGACATCAAACCAGTCCATAGTCAAATACATGATGATGGATGCATGGCAGGCCTACAATATCAGATAGAGCTGACAACTGCACAGACTGTTGCAGAATGTCCACAGTTGTGCCACTTACTTATGGCATGGTTGTCATAAAACCTATTCTATGTGCTGGAGTACTGGCAAGTCAGTGCAGATTGAGGTTACAAAAGCATGCCAGACAGATCAGTGTCACACGTCATACTCATCGGAACACACATGCTCATGCCAATCCTGTGTAACACACTGTATGCATGCGCAATGTCTTGCAACTACACCTCCCATAATAATGACTCAGTAGCTCTGTTACATTCCTAGCATGTCTGACATCTGGATGCCCAGAGTTCACTGTGTTGCATGACAACTACATGCTTATCAATACAACATAGAAATAACTGAGCCCCTAACAATGCCCAGCAGAACAGGTTGCTGCTACCACAGTCACTATCATCCACAGTAGCACATCAAAGGCTTGAAGGGTGGGACACATCACAAATATGAATACATGTCCTAAATGTCACCTACCACTCTCTGGATAGCACTATTACTTAA
This sequence comes from Protopterus annectens, assembly GCF_019279795.1. Taxonomy (NCBI): domain Eukaryota; kingdom Metazoa; phylum Chordata; order Ceratodontiformes; family Protopteridae; genus Protopterus; species Protopterus annectens. Next base: position 713,243,985 of record NC_056743.1, read on the forward strand.
CATATGTACCAGAGGAACATGCCTCACTTGAACTGTTATGGGTGCCTTCACCCTCTCCATGCTGTGACACAAAAGTTGACACTGCTCCCTCACTAAAGTATATAGCTTGCTGTCCCTCAATGTCTTCACAATCCCCAGTATGACTCTTGGCCAGAATGCAACAGCTGTGACCTGCTACACATGCAGCAGTATGTTCAGCTACCTGCTACAGATCTGCTATACCTCCCAAACACCTAGAATGGGGCATCCACACAACACCCATACATAAAGTGTTGGGGGGAATGTTCAGGTGACAAGGACATGTGTTACAGTCTCCCCCTACAAACATACTCAATTGATAGACCACCATCAACTGCAGCACTATGCACATTCAGATAAAAATTATGTATGACACTAGCATATGCCTGTCTCCTTACTGACCCCAATACACATTGTTAAACAGTAAACTGCCACAGAATCAGAAGGTCTGTTAACAATGGCTTAACATACCATGCAAAACTGTGGACATACCACATCAACGTAAACATAATGAACAGTATTTCTACCTTCACTCAGTGAAGCTGTAGCTCTCACACCTTGATAATGTCCACCTCACAGGCCAGGAAAAGGGCCAAGGCCTTAATTATAGCACTGTGTTGCCATGCCATTGGCTAATGAAGATGCAACCTAGCTGTTCTGGATGCTATTAGCAAGTGTGAGTCACAGACTGGTGTAGAGGCAGTCACCTGCTCATGAGCATTACCTCCAAAAGGCATGTTGCGGCCTATGGTAAAGTCTGTAACTTTCTTCATGAAGACAGACTGCAAATTCCAAGAAAAACTACCACTGGATTTTTGCTCACAAAGGAGTACAGCACTATACCAGGTATGTCATAGATTTATATCAAAAAAGATGGCTAGGCAGTGAGAGTATGAGCAAAACAATTTAATAAACTGTAAAACAATAACATAAAACCTGGATAGGTGCTTTCATACACACAGGCACTTTATAAACATACTCTTAAACATACCACAGCAAAGTTTCACTTTACCATCATTGATAAAATAGTAGGTGACAGATCTAACAAATCTGGATGGCATAGTAAACTAAATGCAAAAGAGAAAAAATGGATTGTGAAATTACGTGGACTATTCCAGCTTGGTCTTAATGAATATTTATGATTTGGTACATTAATGAATATTCATGAGCTCACCAATGAAATTCTGTGATTAATTATTTTCAAATAAATATAAGAACTTCAAGATGTTTTTGGAATTTACACTGATGAAGGCTAGGTCAACACCATAGCCGAAACCGGTCTGTTCATTCTTGTGGTTTTTTATTTATATTAACTAATTAAATTAGTTTACACAGCTCACAGTTGCTGGCTTTTGTTTTCTCTACCATGTGTTTTTTGAGCCGTACAATCACTTCCGTGCAGGGGACTTCCTTTTGAGTGCACATTTCTGTTTCCTGCTGGTAGTCTGTAGTTTGCTGTGTTGGTAGAATCTGTACCAGATTTTCCACAATTACTGAGCTCTTATTTTTACCTCTGGCTGGATATAATTATATGCTTAGAATATTCAGGGACTTTCTTTCACAATAGCTGACTGTGGTCTACAATCTGAAGCTGCTTTGAGTACTTTTCGTCAGCTGCTGCATTTGTAGTCAATGCATTCCAGGTTTTCATAAACTACAGCAGGTAATGCACCACTCCTAGTAGTTTACATTATTCTTTTACTTGGATTATATCGTAGGTGTATCAGTGTGTTTACCATTAGAAGTTTGTTCCTGGTTGTATAACTTCACATTTTCAGTACAGCACGAAGATACGGCTTCATGAAAAAACGGCTGAGAGTATGCTTAAGTGGATCTTTACATCTAAAAGATCATTGAGGACATGAAATGGGTAAAAAAGGTTTTGATAGCACCAGAAACATTGTAAGGAAATAATTTCACTATCGGCCATTTAATTAAAATTCTTTTGATTGTGTTTTCTACATTGGTATGGAGCCGTTTTTCATGACATATTAGAAAACAAATATTTTCATGGACTTTATATTTAACAACTAACTTTGCCTATCAATTGGGACTATAAAACATACGTTTATTACTTTTTACCGATTTTGGGGACAGAAAGCATTCATTATTGTTTGGCAACGTGATTTACATACACGGAAAGCTGTCTCATCTGTGTGCTTGGTTGAGGGGCAAATCTTTGTGATTCAACAACCCGTAAGGCTGAGGGCTGTCTTCAAAAATTTGTGACGGAGAATCATGACTGTGTGTTTAAATTGACATAATGGCAATACATCCATATCACCGTATATTGGAATATTATCTATATAATGGCCGTTTTCTAAACCACCGTTACATTCATTTGCTTCATCAGTCAGGATTTATTGGGCCTGCAAGGCAGTCAGGCAACCTTTGGACAATTTCTTCAAATGGACAATATCTATTGGATTCATTTTTTGATAAACAAAATAATAATAATATTCAGGACATTTGGTCTGTTATAGGTTTGGGCTCACATATATGGTTTATGTTGACAATCAGTATTGTAATGTACATATAATAAATGGATACCTGACAATGATTTAGACAAATGTTGCTTTTTACTATCGACATTTTTTTGTCTCAATCAATATATTTTCAGGGTTATTTTTGACCTGTAACACACTCAGGCAACCTTTGGACATCTCCTTAACTGACTTTTTTTCTGCAGCTATATCTAGGCCATATATATTGTTATAGGTTTGGGATTTATATATCATTTATTTTGGGAATCAATATATTGCATTTTGCATGTTAACATCAATATTACTAACCATCTTGGATTGCTATATATAACTGTTTGATGCATTGAGACTATTTATATGTATACTATACTGTATCTATACCAGGAATATCATACTAAATAATATTATTCAACATAGTACCGTTTGATACTAAATACATTGTACTAGACTCACTTTTACCACTAGCTTCATCTATAGTGGGGGATATGCATATATAGATATACTATACATTTCAATAAATTTCTCCACTTTTTCCTTTTTTATTCTATTCATTATTTTACCCAGCCAGTTTTGGTCCAACCCTATAGGACTCCAATTTAAATAGACAACTGGGCTTTTTCTATGGACTTACCATTAGCTTACAGACAATATTTTCTTATTGACTTACACGTTTATTAAGCCAAATTTTTATTCTATTTTTATAAGCATATTGCCATTTGTTAATGGCGGCTGTGATTTAATTTAATTGCAGTGGCCATTATTGTCCCAAGGTTTTGTATTCATTCACAAGTGGATCTGGACGTGGCAAGGCTCTTGCTAACTATCAGATGTCAAATTTCTATACTTAAATGACAAACTCAATGCAAGCTGATAAGGTCCACTTATGAGAACTTTTGTCAGGGCCTATTTCAACTACCTAGACAACATGGTTTTATATTGTTCAAAACTTTTGGTTTTGACTCAATAATTGGTCTGTTTCAGTGGCCATTACTGCCCAGTTTCCACATATAATCTTTTCAATCATCAGGATGTGGTACTACATTTACTTCTTTTTACTCTTACAATTGAAATCTGTATTTGGCTGATATACATGTTTAACCAGACTTTTGACCTTGACTAACACTTAATTTGATAAAGTTCTATACCTGATATTGTCTCCTAGCTACAATTGAGTCTGTTTTTCTGAAATTTTTAATTTTGTATATCTAAATTCCTTCTTTCCAGTATCCCATTATAATGGATTTGAATCAGATTTTGGTTGGACTTTCTTCTGATAAAGAAGATTTGGGTATTTTTGGAATAGGCGAAAGGCCCAATGATAACAGTTCAAATACCACTGAAAACCCCCCAAACCCATTGTGATAAGCTGTTCCAACAACTGAACAGAAATATGAGAACATTAAGATCCAATGTATGGCATCTCAAACTATTTAAAGCGTACATGGCCAAAGGGATAACTCCCAGAGGGCTTAGAGTCAAAATTCAGCCACTAGTCACTGAATTAGATGAACAATTAACCAGTGAATGGTCAACAATACAACAAAACAGCTCCATGAAATTTGTGGAAACACTATCTAGATATTATGAGCGCATTATTGATAGGGAAATCATCAATGTCAGTAAATTATGTGACGAAAGCAATCAATACAAGGACCAACCATTTTTTCCACCCATTTGTCCAAACGTAGTTCAGATTTACTAACCTTTGAACAACAACTAAAAGACAGGAAACTCAAAAAATTCCAAAGGGACCAAACAGACTATGACAAAGATCATCCCTTTCAACATATGAGACATGTTAGGCTTGAAGGGGGTTATCAAAAAACCAATACCACCCTCAAATGCAAATGTCCCAAGTCCATTCTTAGAAAACAAAATACATATACTGACTCATCGGGGGGGGGGGGTGATTCTTCTTCTGGTACAGATTTGGATACACAGCAAACCCGAGACTCCCCCATCCCCAAATGTAACAATAGTGTGGCCCCTTTAGGCCTTACAAGAGGGGAGGGAGAAAACATAAAAAAATAAGATGTTTGGAGAGGCAAATAGAACTGTTGACGAACAAATAAATATTGGTGCTAGTACAAATGTATTAAACATTTCTGATGTAACATTATCTGACTCATAAACCACTTTGTTGAATAAAGGTCTCTCTTTTATACCTGTTTTTTTTTTTTTGTTCCAGAAGATACAGTTGCACAAGATGTTATAGCATTTTGCAGATTTCTCAATTTAAAATTGCATTTTCATGATAACAATTCTGATGGTGCAATTGTTGATAATTTCAAATACCACAAATCCACCTTTGTCCCACCCATGCATCCTTGTGTGAGTCTTTTCAAAAACAGTGTTCTCAAAGATTTACATTTTACATCTAGTATGACTCACCCCAGGTTTAACAATCTCTCAAAGACTGATATGTCTACTTTACAGGAACTCTCTAAAAACAAAAATGTGGTTATTATTTCTGCGGACAAAGGTGGTGCTGTGGTAGTCATGAATTGGGCCCAATATGATGCTGAGGCTCAGAGACAGTTGGATGATGCCAGATATTATACCAAAATGCCTCTTGATCCATCATCCATGTTTAAACATCAAACAGATATATTTTTGGATTCAGCAGTAGAAAATGGCATCATTACACAAAACACGAAAAATCATCTCACATTATCTGATCCCAACAGCCAATACATCTACTTTCTGCCTAAAATTCATAAAGATCCTCTGAACCCCCCAGGCCGACCAAATGTGGCAGGTAATAGCTCCTTAACCAAACCACTATCTGATTTCTTAACTAAACATCTAAAACCATTATTGAGATGGTAAGATCCAGAATTCAGGACACTAGAGAATTCCTAGGTATCATAAATGAAATGCAAATAAAGGACAATTGGCTGCTATGCACATTGGATGTTAGTGCATTGCATACTAATATACCACATTGGGCAGGGCTAGATGCCATAGAATATTGGTTACACAAATCTGAGTTATACAAACCAGGATTTAACACTTTTCTCATATGCTTAACTGAACATGTTCTCACCAGAAATGTTTTCTTCTGTGACCAACAATGTTATCTACAAGTATAAGGTACTGCAATGGGCGCATCATTTGCTCCCATATATGCAGATTTATATATGGCATACATAGAAGAACAAGTCATCTATGATGTTACACACAACATTTACTTGGGGGAAATTGATATTTGGTGTAGATATCTGGATGATTGCTGGATGGTGTGGAAGTCTGATGTGGAATACTTGATGGAATTCATTGAGTATCTCAATGATAACAAATGGGGCTTACATTTTACTATCAACCATGACCCACACAAGATTACATATTTGGACGTGTCGGTTACAAAGAATGAAGACAACACCCTTCGTACGGAAGTATTCAGAAAATACCTAGAATACAACACCTTACTCCACGCATCCAGCTTTCATCCAGCACACATCACTAAAAACATCCTCAATCATCCAGCACACATCACTAAAAACATCCTCAAGTCTCAATTCATTAGGATGCAACATATTTGTTCAGATGAAAATACCTTTGAAATCTTTTGTAAAGATTTGTCCAACAGATTTCAAGAAAGGGTTTACCGCATTGGCTATGTACATACAGCAAGCAATCATGCTGCAAATTTAGATAGAGAGGACCTTCTTAAATACAAACAAAAATCACAAAATACAAACAATACTTTACAATTCATCACTACATATGGTAGGAATACCAACAGAGTCATTGATGCCATCAGATGACACTGGAATATTCTCTTAGCTGACAATTTTTTGTCACAACATTTATCTGACACCTGTAAGTTCTCAATCAGAAAAGGGAAAAATCTTGGATCTTATCTCAACCACTACAAACACCATCATGATCCCATCAATTACAACATGGCCCAAACCTTAATCTCTGGAGACAAGTTAGTGGGCTACATACCATATGGACATTGCAGCCACTGCAAACATGTGCTAAAAACCAAACAATTCTCCAGCAGCAACTGCAGTATTATATTTGATATCAAGTTTTTGCAAATCATCCAGACCTCTTAAATTACATATTTCTGAACACCTCAGTGATGTCAAATGTAAGAGAATGAGTAATGCCCTTTATAAACATACTCTTAAACATACCACAACAAAGTTTCACTTTACCATCATTGATAAAATAGTAGGTGACAGATATAACAAATCTGGATGGCAAAGTAAACTAAATGCAAAAGAGAAAAAAAATAGATTGTGAAATTAGGTGGACTATTCCAGCTTGGTCTTAATGAATATTTATGATTTGGTACATTAATGAATATTCATGAGCTCAGCAATGAAATTCTGTGATTAATTATTTTCAAATGTATATAAGAACTTCAAGATGTTTTTGGAATTTACACTGATGAAGGCTAGGTCAACACCATAGCCAAAACCGATCTTTTCATTCTTGTGGTTTTTATTTATATTCACTAATTAAATTAGTTTACACAGTCCACAGTTGCTGGCTTTTGTTTTCTCTACCATGTGTTTTTTGAGCCGTGCAATCACTTCCGTGCAGGGGAATTTCTTTTGTTTGTACAATTTTACCAAAGGCATGCAAGTACTATAAAGAGCTTAAATTATCTCTACAAAAACATCCACAGTTGAAAGAGCTTAAAAATATTTAATAATAAATAGTCAAAACACGAGGCAATACTTTTACTACACAGTGCTAGTCAAGAATTCAGAGATCACAGAGAAATACTTAAAGTAATTCAGTAGTACATCTGACATCACAGGAAAAACACAGTCTAATCTTTTTCATTTCTAGCTATTTCTAAGAGATAACACAAGTCTAAGATAAACGTACATATAGAGCAAGATAGTGCTGGTGAGTTGGATGGTCAAGACAAAAATGCTTAATGCTCTCTGATTCTCCCTGTTTTTAAAATCACATTCCTGGTTCACATTACATCATTCTTCACACTTCCCTGGTTTCCCAGGCTAGCAGAAACTGCATTTACATTCTTCACCTCTAGGCAGAAACCAGAGCAGTAAAGGACATTTATGCATGCAAATTCTGGCCACTGACTCTGGCCTTAAAACAATAAGCAGGATGCCTCACTCTAGACTTACTGGCTCTGAGTTTTAACATCAAAGGGTCACAACATGCTTTACTTGGTCAGTAGAGTGCACTGTTGTTACATTTTTTTTCAGTTCCACATGTAACACTAATTTTGCCATTTAAGACAACAAGCCTGTGGTTTACATTAATATTTAGAGATGACAGAATTATTGCCAAAATTCTATCTGGCTAGGCTGGCAGCCTTCATCTATCTTTACCCAATCTTCACAATGAGGTGTGCCACATAGGAGGATTTCCTGACTGTTGTGGCGATGTGGTTATCGAAGGTGAGTCCACTGTCCACCTGTGTCCCTAAGTCCCTTATCACACTTTTGGTGTTTAGTGTACTGCCACTTATGTGGTAATTCATAGGTACATGTTTTTTCCCAAAGGGGATAACTATACATTTCTTAACATTGAGCTTGAGCTCATGGCTCTGGCACCAAGCATCTGTTTCTGTAAGGCCTTTTTGTAGAATATCCACATCATTTGGGGATTCAATAATGGCTCCCAGTTTGTAGTCATTTGCGAATTTTGTTAGCCAGTGTCCCTTAGTGCTGGCCTGTACTTCAGAGAAGTAGATGCCAATGAAGAGCAGTCCCAGGACTGAACCCTGAGGTACTCCACTTGTCACTAGTCTAGAGCTAGATTTTGAGTCAGCTACTTTTACAGTGTGGGCTCTATCAGTAAGCCAGTTGGCAACCCATCGAGTGACATAAGGGATTAATGCCCAGCTTAGTAAGTTTATCTATGATTCCAGAGTGGGGAATGATGTTGAAGGCCTTGGTGAGGTCCATATAAGCTGTGTGGACAGCCTTGCCCTCATCCATGGCTCTGGAGACTGATTTGAAGAAGTCAATCAGGTTGAGGAGACAAGACTGACCCTTTACAAAACCAAACTAGGTGTTGTCCAGTGTTTGAAGGTTGCCAATGTCTTTGTTTATAAGTTCCATGATAATGCGTTCCATGGCTTTGCAGATCAGGCTCATCAGACTGATGGGACGATAATTCCTGGGATCCAGGATGGATCCCCCTTGTGGAGTGGGATAAAGGTAGCTGTGCACCATTCACTGGATGAGGCCTGAGGTGAGGTTATGATTAAACATGACACTTAGGTGAGGTGCTAGTTAATTTTGTAGTTCATGTAGTACATAGCCCGGGATGTCATCTGGTCCCATGGATGCTGTATTCTTAGCTTTGGAGTGCATGTTTTTTTACCTGTGTGGCAGTGATTACCAGAATTTGGCAATCTTTTGGTTTTGAGATGGGTCATTTAGGGGGTGAGAGGGGGGTGAAGTTGGCACTGAATCAATCTGCCAGGATATTGGCAATATCCTTGGGATCAGTATATTTAATGCCATTCTGTTGTAACTCAGAGTAGATCTGATCATTGCCATTTAGATTATTGACATAACTATAGAATGTGTTCTGGTTGTCCTTGGAACCTTTGGCAATTTTATTTTCATATCTAGCTTTGGAGGATTTTATGAGGGATCTCAGCTTCATAATGAGGCTGGTAAGTGAGTATTTTGCATCCTGAGATTTTCCTCTTTTTTGCAACAGCTTCTTCCTTCTGTTTTATGGTTTGTTTATGGCAGGGGGACCACCAGATTGGCCTCCTTTTTTTGGAATTCTTTTTCTTGGTCCTATTTGGAATGACACAATTCATTTACGAGTGGATGTGCTCGTACAGTGCCTTAGTGTAGGACTCAGCAGTCAAACTTTCAGTTCCTGTCTGCATGGGTGTCATGAAGTTTGTACTTCTGACTTGAGTAGCATGAAGTTAGCTTTGGAGAAGTTTTTTATGGAGGTTTCCCTACTGGGGGTGAGGGTGGGATGTGGACGTCAAGGGTGATTAACTTATGGTCAGACCTGAACAACGAGGGGGTGACTACTGGTGTGGAACATCAATCTCTCATGTTAGTAATGACCAGGTCTAGGATATTTCAGCCCCTGGTGGGACTATGGATTAGTTGATACAGGGCACTGGAATTTATGAATTCCAAGAACCATCGGTCAAAGATGTTGGTACCCGAGTAGTTTTCCCAGTTAATGGCAGGGTAGTTGAAATCACCCAGTATTAGGGTGTTTGGTTGTATCTTAATATTTTCCAGTATGTTTAGAAAGGTGTAGTGAGAATCTTGGGGCATGGTGGGGGATCTGTAGCAAGCTACAATTTGGATTGCAATCTTACCTAGTGTTAGTTGCACCTGTAGAATTTCAGATGCATTGTGTTGTGCAACTAGCCGGGAGGTGTGAATATGGACACTCCTCCGCCTTTAGTGTTTCAGTCCTGGTTTGGTGGCCGAAAAGTGTGGTAAGAGTTGTAGCCTGGTATTGCAGGGGTGCACTCTGTAGCCTTGAACCATGTCTCAGTTACTGAACAGGTATCGATGTTCTCCATTTTTAGGAGTGCCTCGAGAGAGTGCATTTTGAGGTTTAAACTTCTAGCATTTAGTAGCATTACCTTCAGATTTTGCATGCTTATATCTGTTATGGTGGTGGTTTTGTCCTTTGAGCCTTGCCTAAAAAAGGCACTATAGAGGTGGCAAGAGCCTTAGCCAGTAACCTGAATCCCAGGGGCGACAGGTGCAGACCATCTCTGGCAAAGCATCATGATTTGTCGATCATGTTATCCCAGGCAGACAGATACTGGATCCCCTTTTTATGACACCAGAAACTTAGCCAATTGTTGAAGTCAATCATTTTGTCCTTATACTGTGGTATAATTCTGGGCGAAGGCAAAATGCTACTCAGGGCTAGGGTCATACCTGCCTGGACCACATGATCTGAGAGGACATCCATGTCTCTTTTCATGTAGTCCAGGGAGGTACATCTCAAGTCATTCACTCCAACATGGACAATGACAGAGTCATATTTGTACTTGTTGTGGAGTGACTTGAGTGCATACATGATGTGGCGGATCCTGGCACCGACAAGAAGCTGACTAATTTTCTCCTTGTTCAGCCTGGTCAGAGGACATCAATGTGCCTGACTACAGAGTCACCAATGACTAAAGTGTTGGGTACTCTGTCTTGCCTTAGGGGTTGTTGTTGGGTGGCACACTGGTGTTGTAAGCTATGTGACACTTCGGTTGTGATTGGTGTTTGTATGCATTTCAGCTTTGGAGGTTCTTGCTGCTTGTGCAGGTTAATGTTAAGGGCCCTCTGCATATGTGGGTTTAGTGTTACTATGTGTGGATGTTGGTGGCATGAGTTGTGAAGGGCTATGTGTTGCTTGAGGTGTAGTGCAGGTGTTAACCTTCTCCGCTTGACTGTCTAGCACAATCTTGGGTGGGAGAACGTTGCTTCCAGTTTACCTATGTAAGTAGATATCTAGCAGGTTGTAGTGTTTGGTGGTAGGAGGAGAGGGTTGTCTGTGTGCATGAGGCAATTGCTGCATTGCCCCAGTATGCCCAGATTCACCAGGTGGACAGGAGAAATCACCAGAAACTGACCCTTGGACATGCATGGTTTGGTGTTTCTTTTGTAAAGTACAAGAACTGTTTTCCCTTACCTTGGCAAGGTACTTTGCAATTATAGGCTATTTAGTGCCTACAATTAATTTCTCCTTATTAACATTATGTACGATCAGTGAGCCCCTCTCAGTCTGTGAATGTCATATAGGGTTAGTTCAAAGACTGTCCAGGTGTTACTGACTGTTCCTAACATACTCTGTGTACTCCACACCTGCATCTCATTGCCTGACAGCTACGGCTAGCATACATGATGACCTCCAGCAACAGGACAGCAGGTTATAGGCTATATTAGTTGGGGACACAGGGTCTTCCTCAGCAACGGAGTGTACATAATGAGCATACAATGTAAGGGAATGAATACAGTACTAGAGATAAATGTATCATTACTGTTTTCAGAGGGGGTCTGGCATGTCACAGACATTGCCCACACTCTGGAGACAACCATTACATATTGTCCAACTGGTTTCTGGACATCCGCATTTGTCTGGATGGGGGTCTACATATATCAGACACATGTAGACATTCTGCAAACATCTGGGTATTGCAGATGTTGGACATCCCTACACCACATATGCACGGCTCTCAGTTATTGTGTAGCACAGATGGTGCTGGAATGTCCACATGCACTTGTATCACTCACCTATTTGATGGATGCTGTCTGTATGACTTGGTACTGTAACATTGCCCATAGGTCACACTGCAGTCAATGGCAGTAATGGTTGTGGACAGACAACTACACAGTCTGTCACAGCACCTAGGCCTATAACTGTATACGTAGGACCATATGATGTCACTTGGCTATGGGCCCTGAGCCCCATATGTCTAGGCCAGATGTTAGCCCATGTGTATGCAAGGCAGTATCTGATGCCCCAATCCAACAGGGACACAGGCGGTAGCCCACGGGTGTATACACAGTTAACCATCCAGTTATTCAGGTTCCGCCTGCAAAGGTGTAAATAGCTACCCTGCCTGATGTGGACAGAGTGACCATTCCACAGAAGGGTGAGTGTGTGGGACAGACATCTGAGCTACCAACAAGCCCAGTTGATGTCGCACACCAGGTTGAGGGTGTGTGTGTGTGTGTGTGTGTGTGGAGCTTGAGTTGCACTTGTACAGCAGTCCCAACAATGTTGAGTCTATGACTGCCTTGCATGCCAGACAGAGGTCACCTCTGAGGAGAATGTATGAAACTGGGTAGAGCATTGGGCTTATAGGCTTATCTGTGTATGGTAGATGCTTGAGGCCTTGGTATTCCCTGGTGGGGAACCTCTGTGATGTCTCCAGTTGCTGCATGTGTTATGTGAGGTGAATGACTAATGGGGCATTTTACACAATAATGAGCCTTTTTGGGGTGAATAAAGGGATGTTAGCAATCCATGTCCCTGGATGACATACCCTCATGTATGAGGTGGGCCATGTAGAAGGTTGACCATGCAAACAGAAGCAACATGGTGGTGAAATGTCATGTTGCCATTGACCTGTGTGCACAGATCCCTCATGGCTGATTGCATGCCTATGATGTTAGTACTGTGATAATATGTGGTGATGTCAATCTCCCCAAAGGAATTGACAATGCATGTTCTGATATGCAGCCTTTGGCCATGTTTCTGGTGCCAGTCATGTATCTGCGTGAGACCCTCCTAGGTAGATGTCCACATCACTAGGGAATCCATTGTCAGCACACAGCATGCAGTTGTCTGCAGACATAGTAAGCTTCAGGCCAATGGCTGTGGCCTGCACCTCAGAAGTATACATCACACATAACAGAGGCCCAAACACAGAGCAACAGTTTATACTGCTAGCTATGGGTCAACCACTTGGGGTGGATTCCGCTATGTGGATTAGTTGGGTCGTGTATGCTCACCAGTGGGCTACCCCTATGGTAACATATGGTGTGATGCATACATGGGAGTGTATATCTATTATGGCCAAGTGGGTTATACTGTCAATGACTTTGTCCAGGTCAAGGTAGGCAGTGTGCACTGTCACCCCCCCCCCCAATCCATGGCTTTGGTGACTGTGTCAAAGAGGCCAACAAAGTGTAACAGACACAATCCCTTCCTTCACAAATCCTAACTGTGCATGACTGAGTGTGTGGAAGTCACCAATGTCCTTGTTAATGAGGTTCCCTATAAACTGTGCTATGGCCTTGCAGAACAGCTTAGTTAGGCTGATGGGTGCATAATGTGACAGACTGATGGATGCCACGCCTTAGTGTAAAGGGGTGACGGTGGTTGTCCTTCACACAGCTGGGACAAATGCGGTAGTCAGGCCTCCTTTGAATACAGTGCCTTATGGTGTTGCAAGGTTATGCTTGGGGTCAGGTAGGATGCATCCTGTGATGTGATGGGCTCCCATGGTGGATGTATACCATGACTTTCACATGGCAGTGGTGATGTGTTCCCTACATATAGGAGAAGGGGCAGGTACTGTGGACATCCTGAAGTACTGATGGGAGGGTGAAGCCTACACTGACTCTGTCATGCATCAAGTATGCTATACTACAGCACTGGTATAGCTGGTGTCCTTCATGACCACAAGTGAGCAGGTGCAAGTGCTTCCTTTGATGTTGCAGACATATGTGCAGAATGGTAGATGACTGTCTGTAGTGGATGTCGACAATGTGGGCTCTGGGTTTGCTGTGTAGGTCTCCAGGACTGATCCCATTCACTTGTTCATGCTAAGGAGACAATGCTTCAAAATGGGCATCTGTTCCTACTTTGTCTGGGACAGTGGTATGTTATCCCTGTTATAGACACTTATATATTGCAGATGCCCACTAGGCAGGTGTACATATCCTTGCAGAGGATGATGTAGTCCTGTCGGGTATGCCTGACTCCATGCATCTATACAAATACACATATACTGCTTGTGTGTATGTGTGGATATTGGTGCTAGTCCCTACAGAGGGGGTTGGGGGCTATGAAGCTGTATATACCACCCCCCAGGAGGCTGTATTCCATGTTGGAGGTGTATGTATGTCTGACCCTAGCTAGATGGGCATTGTGGGAGATGGTGACTACAAACATGATCGCATGTTGGTTGCATTGCCATGGAGGATGGCACTGTAGGAATGCTGCAATGGTAACCTGTGTTGTGTAATATCAACTCAAACACACCTTCACCTCATGTGGGGGTAGCCCTAGCTGCACCGAGGTGTTTGTAATTCCACTTTTGATGGCTATCTGGCCATTCATGTGCTGGCATTGTTACGTCTCCCAATGTATGTTTGGGTCATTCAAGTGACCTAGGATCAGGGTACAGACCCAAATCATAATACAGCTGGTGAGGTCCATATAGGCAGAATGGGCTTCCTGTTTACATTTGGTGGGTGATAACTAGCTATGATTTGAATAGGTGTGTTGGCAATGGTGAAATGCCCCTGTAGTGTCCCCTGTGCATCTTACTGCCAGGACAGTGTGGAGGTGTGTGTGTGTGTGTGTGCCTGTGTGTGTCATTTATACTGACATCACATGTCCCATGTCATTTCCACCCACACTTTGGGGTATGGCTGTATGATAGGATGGTTGACCAGGTAAGCCTGAGGTGCTCTCTGCAGCTTTGAACCATGTATGTGTGACTGCACAGATGTCAGCATTCCCCAGGGTTAAGAATGCTTGCAGTGGGGTAGAGCCTTCAATGTGTGCTGTACTGACACATGTATGTTGATAGTGATAACCTCACCAGTTTTTCTAATAAAGGCAATATGGGGGTGGCAAGAACCATTGCCAGATGCCTGAAGGCCAGTTGAGACAGATGGAGGCCATTTCTGTCGAATCATCACAGTCTGTGGACCATATCATCCCAGGCTCACAGGTACTGGAATCCTTTGGAACATCACAGCATAAAAGGCCACATGTTAAGGTCAATCATTTCCTGAATTTATTGCTGCATCAGTCTGGGTAACAGCAGAATGGTGCATAAGACTAGGGACTTACCTTCCTGTGACACACAATCAGTGTGCTCACTCACTTCTCACTGCATATAGTCCAGGGACATATATCTCAGGTCAGGCATGCCAACATAGACTGCGACAGACTTATGACAGTATCTGCTGGTGAGAGACAGCAGTGCATATGTGATGTGGCAGATTCTGTCACCTGACACACAAGTAACTGTGACCATCCACATATACAGCTAGGTGAGAGGCACAACAGTGCGTCTCACAATGGAGTCTCCTATGTGTAATAGGTTTCACATGTGGTGATGTGTGCATGGCTGTGGGGCACAGGTATGTGGCCATGTATGTATGCACTGTGTAGGGCTGTGGTGTTCATGTGCGGCTTGACCTTGGAGGTCTCCTGTGTTTGTGGATGTGTATGTTGGGAATCTCTGCATATGTGTATGTGTAGGCGTGGGTAGTGTGTGAGGTGTTCTGATCATGTTCACAACCTGTTCGGGGACAGAAGTGTGTGCTTGACAGGGAGAGAGCATATACTGTAGGTTCCTAATGTCATTGCTGTCATGTGTTCCTTGCTGGTGTTTGTATATAGTTGTCCGTTCCTTGTATATGAGGCAGGTGCTACACTCTTCCAGGATGCCTATATAAACAGGACTGGCAGGAGAAATGGTAGGATAATGTTCAGCCATATAGTCCAAAATCTGAGGGAGGAAGGCCAGGGAGACCTAAGGGGTGTTTCTACAGCACAGGTGCTTAATGCAACAGTAGGAGGCTGACACCACTGCATACAATGCAGATAGGCTATGAATAAGTAGTAATAGGGGCAAAAGGGCAATGCATTTGAACAGCTTATAGGACATGCAGCAAGTATCAGAAAACATCAAGATCAGGAGGGCAATGCATGATGTATTGCCACTATGTTGCTCATATCCACACACATACCATGGTGATAGATGGTGGGGTATGATGTGTGAGTTAGCGGTGGATAGTTGTGGCAAATGTGGATGTACAGGTTGTGTACATAATGGTGAGCAATGTATGTGGTCTTGTGGTGTGTTCCCATCTTCATGTCTTTCAGGTGGGATGTACTGCCAAAGGAATACACCTTTCTCAGAAGCTGAGATGGCCACCATAACTGATGCCCCTAAGACTCCATCACCAGGTGCTGTTGTCAAAGAGTCAACATAACCAGCAATAACACACTGCACTGTGGGCAGACCAAATGGCATCTGTTAATCAAGTGGGCCAGCATGACAGGAGCTTTGAGCAGGTCCGACACTGGGTCACAGACCTGGTACATCATGTATGGCAAAGGGCTGCGGCCAGGGACTGTGCTGACACCAGTGAAGGGCCTGCTACACAACAACCACTCTTGGCTACAGAGTTGTTCCTGGCTAACCTAGGTTCAGCCACCAGCTCACAACAGTCAAAAACACCATATGTTGTGGAGGTGGGCAGCACAGCTTAGGAGCATCCAGTTGTCATCATGTTAATACTGTAGCATTCATAGTGGCAGCCTTTGCATACCTGTATACATATGTCAGGTCAATCTGCATTTATGGGTGTTGTAATGCACATGTGTGCACACATATTGTGAATGTTAGCAATGTGGTAGCATCACAGTTTGTACTGTACATGTTGATTATCCTGTACCAATGCCACATTTGTGTATGCTGACAATACCTCTCCCATACAAATCCATAGGTACCTCTTGTGTGGCCAGGGACCATCATGCTGTAGTTGGTGAGTGTGGCACTGTTTTGTTATGGCTCATCTATACCTTTGACAAGTTAAGGGCTTCCAGTTTACCATGGACACAACTGTTAAGCTTAGCCATACTGCAATACTTGCATGTTCACTAGTGGAGGGGTTCACTGCAGTGCATTACATCGGCAATCGCAGTACCATATTTGCAGGAGCTGTAATATCTTGGCATGTATTTTTCTGAAGGTGTAGGCAGTCTGCTATAAATTGGTGCATTGCTATTGTGGAAATGGGTGCACTATGTTTTAGGTTAAGATCCATCACATACACTGATATGTCACTTATCTTGCAGGTGTATAGTAGTGGCAACATTAAATGGACATAGCTGCACTGCATGTTGTTAAGGGCCTGTCTTGTATCTGTCTGTTTTGGTCTGCTTGTGTGTCGTGCATGTCATGAGTCATAATGCGTGATCTGTATAACGCATTTGTGACCCATCACCTGTATGTATGGGTGTTTGCGTGTGTATGCGGATCAGCAGGCATTACAGTGCAGGACTTAATGTAGTCATGTTGTCTTCCTCACAGGTGACCATGGAGGTTGGAGTGTGTCCCCCTCACAACCTGATGTCAAAGTCTCATCGGACTCATGATGATGGTGGCCATAGTGAGGCAGAGGTGCGGTTGTTGGGGGTTAAATCTGTCCCATTGGTTGACACCCTATGTCTTCCCCAATGTCCCAGCACACAGTCAGTATGCCCACATATACCCAGTCCCCAGCAGCCACAGATATTGGACGGTCAGAGGGTGGTGGAATCAAAACAGGAGACTGTGGTGACTATGGCATCTGTGACTGCAGATAGCCACTGCCAGAGATCTGGACAGGTCTCACCCAGGCAGACTGACAGGGGTGCTAGAAGGAAGACTGCTGTCCATCCAGCACCTGTCAGAGGTGTCACAGCACATGTTACCTGATGCATGTTTCGGTCCATCATGGAGGCACAGGCACGTTGTGAATGGTACACTAGATGGATGCTCAGGTTCATGGATGCCACACTGCCATGCATGCATGACTCCATCCATGGCATTGATGGTCCCTTGCATCATTTCGCTGATGTAGCAGATAGATGGTGGGGTGAGACATTTTCAGTCCTTAACCGTGCAATGTCTGTGCTTGAAAATGTGGTGGGAGTAGGGCGACAGACACGTGGATGTAACTCAGCAACATCAGCTGAGAGCTCACATGGCCGTGCACAGTCACACTCCCATAGTGGCAGTACCACCAGCACTACCGAAGGGGGGTGCTGTCCACACCACATGTCAGGGCATGGGCACGTGGTCCTGGGTGCTCCCATGACAGACACAGACCCAGCAAACACCAATCACTGTCAGCAAGTAGTACCGCATCTGGCTCTGGGTATGGCGGTGCCAGTGCCACTCCTGGAGGAACTAGTTCCCGTGTTCATAGCCAGAGATGGTGAACTATCCATTCTGCCATGTACAGTCCACAGCTGTGCAACATACCCTCATGTACGGCTGACACAAGACTTGACTGTGTACATGCACACAAACAAACATCACTGTCACATGCAGGTCAGCACCAGACACACAGCTCCTCTCCATGGCACAGCTGACCTGCACCTTGCCAGACACACACACACAATCTCAACTGTGTGGCACAGCACAGGCCTTTGGCAACCCCACACCACATCCTGTGCATGTGATGACACCTGTGTCACATCCCTGCATTTATACCATCAATGCAGGGACATGCTAAAATGTGTCTGATGCACAGTGTGAATATGGTACAGTTACTTTCAGTCTGTAGTGCACTAGTGTTATGCCCTGTAAGGTGCTGTCTGCTGGCAATTGTCATACATACACATGAAAGTGTATGTACCATTGTACAATGATGCTGTATTGCAGTTAGTATTGCTGAGTGACTGTTGTCTCCCAAACCTTATTCTGTTTCTGTTGCAAGTGTCTGTGTGTGTGTACATCATGGGGACCTTCTGCCAATACAGCAGCTCAGGATGGCATAGTGGCAATGCAGAAATGTGACATCGCCAAGGTACCGCTGTATATGTGCATGGTTACCTAGGTGCGTATGTGTAGAACATTGTGTGAGGGACAATGGGGGCAGACAGTGTAATCTTACATGCATACCCCTTGACACAGCATGCTACTCCTGATACATGTCACATGGGAGTTCTGTAGGATCACAGGTTCATAGGATCATAGAAGGTTACTACAGTAATAGCCCTGGGTCCCTTACAAGCCTAGCCATTACTTTATCCCCAACAGAATCATCAATCACTACCTGTTGCCTCTGTCATTGAGTGACAGAAGTGTAACCCCTGGGACAGATTTGTGGTTTCCCATCCACTCATCATGGTTGCACTTGATGAGGGTCTGCATGGTACTCTGACATGTATTGGAAGTGCATCCCTGTAACAGGGCAGCCTCTCAGAGGCAAACCTGCCTCTCCAGCAGGTTTTATTGATGTCGCATATCAGATTCAGACCTGTCATGCTGGTAATGCATGAAGAGTTAGACTGGCATATATGGGCCAACTGTTGAAGGTTTGGTTACAACTTTGCCATCTAAGAGTGCCACAGACCACCTGTGGACAACCTGTCCAAAACTGAGTGGGCCACTACTGATTTGAGGCTGACTGCATGGAACAGGTTTTGGAGGACATAGATTACCTTTGTGGGTTTTACTATGGCCTTTCCAGTTGCTGCAGATGTCTGGATAGGTACACACCAAACGGGCCATGGTACTAAATTATTGTTGAACTGAGGACTATACAGAGGTAATGTCCACCTTTAGTGTGGACACACTCCCTTTACCTATGTGGTGAATTACAAGCCTTTTCTGACCACAGCCGCTACTTGATGGCTGAATGTAACAATGTTATCAACCTGACCACCCAGGTCTCTCAACGCAGGTTGTATGTTTATGGGCTTGACACTGATGTGGGAAATAGTGAGGCCATGTCCTTACTGTATGATATGATGTTACTGTTTCTGCATTCAGGTTGACACCAGGAATTTGACACCATTCCATACCCAATGTATGACATCAGTTGGTGGGTCAATGACAAACAGCACACTACTTACAGTCACCACAGCCTTAGGCAGTACCTACAAATGTGTGTGGTGGCAGTTAGCATTCATGCCTAGATACATGTGGGTCATTGTGGACAGCAGCTTCTAACAGGGACTCCACATGTCTACATATTGCACACACAAGGGAAACGCAGAGTAGGGATGCCACCTTATCAAATGTGCACTGTAGGAAACTTCTTGTAGTATCGTGAGAGTTGGCTGGACAAACCATACCCACGGCATGTGCAATGGACAGGAGTTCTCTTGGTTTTCCAATATGTCTGCTTATTTGTGTCACATTTACATAGCTTATGCTATGTCTCATTATATTAAGGTGCTTCTGATGTAACATAACTGCTTTATGCAACTATTACACAACTTTAGGAAATGTTTGTTGTCCTACACTTTTGGACCTCTGTATTGTTTGAGTTGTTTTCACAGGTCACACCTGGCCAAACATGGACTGCAACCTGTAGGGTGGGACAGGTGGTGGCCATACCTTTCACCTGTACAGATTTTTGCAGAATGTCCTGATGTATGCCACATATTTTAGGTCAGACTGTCATAACATTGTGGTTTTCTGGCAAATTAGTGATACATGATTAAAGACTGACATTAGACAATGACAGATACTTTCATTTCAGACTTAATACCCTTCAATAAATGCATGCTAATGCACAACCTGTTACGCTACCTACATTCTGTTTGTAAGAGCAATATTTAAAGATTGAACCTAATTTCTGGCCTTTGTTCCACTTTTCTGTATGGCTTTATCTAGATGTCTTGCTCTAAGGTGTTGAGAGATATGGTGGTGGCCCTAACACAGTCACACTGCTGCAAGGGGATAGATACACACACACACACATACACACACACACACACACACACACACACACACGTGAACTGCCCTTGTTGACAGTAGAACCCCTACCTGCCTAGTTTTACACATGATAGGATTATATACATATCACATGCACCACGAAGCTTATATGTTTTTCCAGTGTCTGCCACTGCTATTCAGGTGGATAACATCTGCAGGTGCTGTAAGGATTGCCAGTGGGGGATTAACAGCCTTGCACAGGCCTTTAATATGGTATAACTGACACACACTGCTGCAAGTGGATATGCAAACAAACACACACACACACATTCAGAGTTGCTACACTTGAGATTAGAGCCCCTACCTATCTAGTTATATACACTATAGATAAATGTACGTATTGCATGGGCCACAGTGCTATTGTGTTATAAAATGTCTAACTATGCTTCTAAGGTGGATGACATCAGTAGGACCTGACTAGGTTGCCAATGGAGGGTGGGGTTAACAGGGTGGAACAAGCCCACAAAATGGTATAACCATTGCACACACACACACACACACACACACACACACACACACACACACACACACACATACACACACACACACAGGCAGGACAGCCACACTACTACAGGAGATATGCATATACACACACACACACACACACACACACAGTTGTCAGTATTGAGATTAGAACCTCTACCTATCTAATATGTACTATGCCTTGTTTGCTGTAGCATAGACTAGATCCAGGCCTGCTGAATCTAGCTTTGTTTGCATAACTTGAGCACTAATCCAGGCCTTCTTAAAATTATTTAATTGTAATTATTACTGCTTGTTAGTAACCTGATTAAAGTGTAGCTATCATTCTAAGCCTTTTGGTTTAAGCACTTGGGCTTCAGACCAGATGTTTTACATTAAGAAGGTTTGTGGTCTGCACTGTCATGGCAGGGCAGGTAGCTTACATCCTTCTAAGTTGGGAACTCCTGACGGAGAGCTCATTGTCCGTTATTCTAAAAGTGTATTAGTTCTAGTTTAAGCACTTGGGCTTCAGGCCAGTTATTTTACATTAAGAAGGTTCGTGGTCTGCACTCGAGGTAGGAGAGGCTGGACTCTGCTCTTCTGAGCTGGGAATTTCTGGATAAAGGCTTATAGTGCCTGCATATTTCAACTGTTTCTTACTGAAATTGGTGCGCCTTGTTTGCTGTAGCATAGACTAGATCCAGGCCTGCTGAATCTAGCTTTGTTTGTATAACTTGAGCACTAATCCAGGCCATCTTTTTTGGAGAATGTTCCCCTGCACCCCATTGGCAGGAGTGTGCAGTTAGAACATGTCTGAATGAAGACCACAGGAACAGAGCTCAGTTTTGAGATTATTTTACTGGTTAATTGGGTAATTTGTTTAAAAGCCTTTTCTGATTGCTTGTAGTCATTTAAAGCTGTTTTAGTGTATTTTTTACTGTTTGTAATTGTTTAAAGCTGTTTTAAGTGTATTTTTACTGTTTTTTCCTTATCTTATAAAAAAAATGTTTTCCTTGTTTCCCACCTTTATAAACTAGCATAGTCCAGTTTCCAGGCTAATGCTGAATTCAGGGCTGTTACAATTTTCTGAGTTGCCTATACCTTACTTGGATAGAGGGCGGTTTCTCTGTTCACCTGTGAGAGAGGGAGCTTTGAGCAGCCATCTGTCCCTGGAGGAGTGGTTCCAACCCAGAAGTTAGTAGTTTGTGGGCCATTTTGTGCTAATTTATATCTCTTTCCTTTCCTGGCTGTAAAAACGCATTTGCACGGTTTTGCACATCCGGGCAGCGCTGGTTAGATAGGGCTAAATTTATCCTGGCTCCACCAAGTCTCCTTTTCAGTTTTTTCTTGAAAGTAGTTGAACTCTCAACCTAAGTACTTAAAAATCATTCTACAGTCCAGCACTTGCTCAGACCTAATAGCAAGCACTAATATACCCTGACACTTGATTGCCCAGCAGGGCAAGGCTCATTATTCACCCCTCACCAACTAAGCAGCTCACCCTATTATTCAGACATGTCCAAAGGGCAATTTCAGGTATACTCTCCAGTCTAGCTGGTGAACCTGGGTATCCTGAGGCAATGTTACAACTGCCTCATGTACACAGACAACCCTCTCCTCCTACCACAAAATATTAACATATGCGAGAGATGCAATTATATAGCTAAATTGGAGGCTAAGCTCTCTCCACCCAAGACTGGAACAAGCAGTCATGAGGCGAAGGTTAACACTTGCTCCACACATCCAGCCTCACACAGATATACTAAACCAGCACTGGTAAAAAAATACACATAAATACACAAAATCATACTCGGAGGCTCTAACTAAAAACCTGCAAAAGCATCACAGACCTCCAAAACAGACACCCAAGAAACATGCACCTCCCGTCACAAACCAGACAACAAATAAAACACAAAATCAGTGTGCCGCACAATCACAGCCCTTAAGGTGAAAAAACATACCTAACACACTAGTAATAGGTGACTCTATAGTCAGGCACACTGACGTCCCACTCACTAGGCTGGACAAGAAGGTTACTATTAGCTGCCTGTTGGGAGCCAGAATCCACTACATAACACAAGCACTCAGGTCACTCCAGAACAAGTAGAAATATGACTCTGTCACAGTTCATGTTGGTGTGAATGACCTGAGACGTATCTCCCTCACCTGCCCTCACCAAGAATGATATCGCAGTATAAAGAAAAAATGGTCAATTTCAACAATTGGCTAAGCTTCCAGTGTCATTCAAAGGGGATCCAGTGTCTGTCAGCCTGGGGCGACATGCTCGACAGGCCTCGTTGCTTTACAAGAGATGGCCTGCACCTGTCACCCCTAGGCTTTCGAATACTGGCCAAAGTTCTTGCTGCCCCCATAGTGCCTTTTTTAGGCAAGGCTCAAAAGTCAAACCCACCTCCGTAAACAGCACACATAAAAAATGCTACTCAATGCCAAGAGTTTAAATCTCAAAATGCATGTGCTCAAAGCACTCCTCTGTATGGAGAACATAGACATCTGTGTAGTAATTGAAACCTGGTTCAAGGCTCCACAGAGCACCCCAGCACTACCGGGCTACAACTCATACCACACATTTCAGCCACAGAACATGAACCGAAACACAAAAGGAGGGGGTATATCCATATTCATCAAGGATACCTACACCTCCAGGTTAGTGGCACAGCATGATACCTCTGAGATCATCCATGTGCAAATAACATCAGGCAAATCTGCAATACAAATTGTGGCCTGCTACAGATCACCCTCCATGACCCAGGACCACTACTCCGCCTTTATGGAGACATTGGAAAACATGAAGGTCCTACCGAACACCCTGATATTGGGTGATTTCAATTACCCTACCGTTAACTGGGAAACGTTTGTACTCAAGTACAAACTCACAGGTCCAGCTCTTCCTGGAATTTATCAACTCAAATGCCCTGGATTGGCTGGTAAACTCCCCTACCAGAGGTGAAAACATATTGGACCTGGTCATCACCAACAAAGGCGGCAGCTGTTCCACACCAGAGGTCAACCCATCACTGGTTAGATCAGACCATAAACTAAACACTTTGGATGTCCACACCCCACCACCACCAACTAAGGAAACCACAGTAAATTTTTTTTCTAAAGCAAACTTCACCTTACTTAAGACAGAGGTGGTAAGTTTCATAGCCCCCACGCTAAAAGATAACGCCGCCCAAGATGCAGAAACCTTTACAAATGCACTCTATGAGCACCTACAAGGATTTATGGATTGTGCCATCTCTAGCAAAACTAAGACTCACTCCCCTAAGAGAAGGAAACCAGTCTGGTGGACCCTTGCCATAAACAGGCTATACAATAGAAGGAGGAAACTAGTTCAGAAAAAAAGCAAATCCCAAGAAGGAAAGACATCCCTGATCAATATCAGTAAGAAACTAAGGTCCCTCATAAAATCCTCCAAGGCTAACTTCAAAAGAAAAATAGCCAAGGATTTAAAAGATAACCACAAAGCCTTCTTTAGCTATGTCAAGAATCTAAGTGGCAACTCGCAGATATGCTCTGAGCTAGTGCAAAATAGCACAAAATATACTGAACCTACCGATATTGCCACCATCCTGGCAGATAGATTCAGTGCAAACTTCACCCCCCCCTCACCCTCAAAAGGGCCCACAACAATACCAGAAAAGGGTAGTGTCCTGGAAATCACAGATGCACAGGTGAAAACAGCCCTTTCAAAAGCCAAAAGCACAGCGTCAATGGGGCCAGATGGTGTCCCAGGCTGCGTCTTGCATGAACTACAGAATGAACTAACCCCCCCACCTTAACACACTGTTCAACCTCAGCCTCTCCACAGGCTACATGTCCATAGAATGGCGCACAGCAATGGTTATTCTGTTCCACAAAGGAGGGGCCACAACTGACCCTGGTAACTATCGCCCCCATAAGCCTGACTACCCTGGTCTGCAAGGCTATGGAGCACATCATCATGGAACTCATTAACAAAGACATTGGGAACCTCCAAACACTTGACCCAACCCAGTTTGGCTTTAAGGGCAGATCATGCCTAATAAACCTGATTAACGTCTTTGAGACAGTCATCAAGGCCATAGATGAGGGGAAGGTAGTTCACACAGCCTATCTTGACCTCGCCAAGGCTTTTGACACCATTCTCCACTCGGGAATTATAGAAAAAACTCACCAGCCTGAACATAAACCCCTACGTCACAAGATGGATTGCCAACTGGCTTACAGACAGAACTCACATGGTAAGAATAGTGAGCTTCAGGCCCGACTCTAAACCAGTCACAAGTGGTGTCCCACAAGGCTCGGTCCTGGGACCCCTACTGTTCGGCATATACTTCTCAGAAGTGCAGGTACACACAGGAGGACTATGGCTAACCAAGTTCGCTGATGACTGCAAACTGGGAGCCATAATTGACTCAACGGCTGACACAGACATTCTCCAAAAGGGCCTTATTGAGACAGACACCTGGTGTCAAAGTCATGGTCTCAAGCTAAATGCCAAAAAATGCATAGTCATCCACTTTGGGAAAACAAAACACCCATGAATTACCACATAGGTGGCATCCCCCTTAATACAAAAGAGGTAATAAGAGATCTGGGGACTAAGGTAGATAGTAATCTCTCCTTTGACAATCATATTGCCAAAGTAGTTAGGAAATCCCTCTATGTAGCCCATCTAGTTACTAAAGGGTTCGCATCTAGAAATAAAGAGGTTTTAGTGCCCCTCTACTTGTCACTCATCAGACCCATCATAGAGTACAGTGCCCCATTTAGGATGTACTTCACAAGACACTTCCAACAGCTGGAAAGACCACAAAAGTATCTCACCAAGAGGATTACTGGTCTCAAACATATGTTCTATGCAACCCGACTGGAAAAACTCCAGCTGTACTCAGTGGCATATCACTTACTCAGAGGTGATCTCTGCCTGACTTACAAAGCCATGTCCAACTCAGAATTGATGGACATGCTTCACCTAAAGAAATCCAAGTCACTGCAAGCCACTCACTCTAGCGAGCTAAACCTTGCCACAACAATAAATAGAACATGCTGGAGGGATAGATTCCTGTCACAGAGACTCCCCATGCTTTGGAGAAAAATTCCTAACTACATTAGGCAGAGCCCCTCACTAACACTCTTCAAGAGAAACCTTGACGAGTGGCTGGGTAGCAGAAACTACACCCCTGGAATCACTTCTTGACAGAGTCTCAGTTAATCAATGGGGTGGCGAATGCTGACACACTCTGGCTAGGCTTATAAATGCCTCGGGCAGATAGCCTAGTACCTACCTATGAACATACTTATCACGAGCATCAAGGAGCTAATATGCCTGGATAGTTTCCAACAGTGCATCTAAGGTGGATGACATCAACAGGCCTTGTAAAGTAGTGCAATGGGGGTTAATAGGGTGGAACAGGCCTCAAAATGGTATAACCAACACACACACACAGGACAGGCACATTGCAACAGGTGATATGTTTCACAGACACACACACACACACACACATACATACATATACAATCACACTGTTGTCAGTATTGAGATTAGAACCCCTGCCAATCTAGTTGTATGTACCACAGTGCTACGTAATTATTACATGTGCCATGGAGCTTACATGCCTGGAGTGTGTCCAACTGTGCATCTAAGGCAGATGACATCAACAGGCCCTGTAAAGTAGTGCAATGGGGGATTATCAGGGTGGAACAGGCCTTAAAATGTAGTGGCATTGCACACACAAAGGCAGGAAATACACAGCCACAGGGGGATATACATAAACACATACACACACTCAATGAGTTGCAGTTGTTGGGATTAGAACCTCTACCCAACTGTCTACACTACAGTGGTACTACTTATCGCATGAGCCATGGAGCTTATATGCCTGGAGTGTGGCCAACTGTGCATCTAAGGTGGATGGCATCTACAGGCCCTGCAAAGTAGTGCTATGGGGGATTAAGAGGGTGGAACAGGCCTTAAAATGTAGTGGCATTGCACACACAGGCAGGAAATACACATACCCACAAGTGGATATACTTTTACACACACACACACACACACACACACACACACACACACACACACACACACACACACACAGTTGCTGTTGTTGGGATTAGAACCACTACCTATCTACACTGTAGTGCTATGTAATTATTGCATGCACCACAGAGCTTATGCATTTGAAGAGTGTCCGCCACTGCTCTTGGGGTGGATGGCATCAGTAGCTGCCTAGACCACTGTTGGTGAGGACACTAGTCAAAGGCCATAAAATGGGTAACCATTACATAGACATAGGGCTGTTTGGTGTGTGTATTCTGTTCTGTGTGTAATAGATACAGAAACATACACACCCACACAGACAGACACACACACACAAGGTGGGTGATGTGAGATTACAACCCCTACCCAACTACTAATCCACAAGGAAGTTCACCATACTATTTACTACTGGTGTATGGGTGGCTCCAACAATACATCACTCTATGCCTTTCATGGTCTCTCTCTTTCTCTCCGTCTCTGCCTCTGTATAAATGGTGTGTATATATATATATATATATATATATATATATATATATATATATATATATATATATATATATATATATATCACACTTAACAGATCCATCTTAAATGTGCCACATACAGCTAGATGAGGGTAATCATGTCTGATGGGGGTGGGGGGATACAGTTAACGTGTGCATCGCTGTCTGTATGCACAGGCATATATGGACATCACAGTTCTATAGTCAGATGTGGGTTCAGACATGGGCTCAATATAACTAAGTGTAGGAGCATGCCCAGTTTGACCAATACTAACAGTCTGACTCCAGGCCAAACCTACTTGTACTTCTGTCCAGGATTTTGTGTGCTACAGCCAATTGGTTGATTAACCTGTTTAAACAGCCCAGCACTTCACTGATATACTGGCTGAGGGATCTCCTGGCTCTGTGCTATCCTTATTAACAGAGTGATATGTAGAGTGGGTACAGAATGTATTGTACTGAGCAAAGTTTTGCATAATGTGTGCGTGGTACATTTTACATAGCACTGTGATTTCCTGGTATGTCAGTGTTAGAGCTATATAGATTAATGTGAGGAACCACTGACGGACATTTGTTTACTGACTCCATACACTGCAGGGAACCCATGCTACTGCATAGATTGTTGTAGTCTGCACTTTCTACATTTGTCTGGTCAGTGGTTCCTCCTTCCCCTTATATGTGAGCCTTTGCCCTGCTCTGCTCCAGTTCCAGGCTTTGTCCACAGTTTCTGCTCTATGTAGTTGTAGTTATGGGGTAGATCATCTACCACGACTTATAGACTTTACACCTCTGTACCCGTTTTGCAGGTTGTCCAGCATTATCCTCATACATTTGCTTAGGTCCTGAGATGGTTTGTGTTCCACTATTATAAGGCTACATGTTGGCCATACCTCTCAAACTCTTACAGCCAGACATCTGGACAGGGCCATATAGAACAGTAGGACACAGGTCCAAACATGGGGACAAGATCTTAATATTGCTCTTATAAACATATAGTTGGTAGACTGGTTTTGTATTAGTTTGCATTTTCTTATGGGTATGAAGTCTGTATCACAACTGTCTGTCATTTATGTTTTCACATCAACCTTTATTAGTTTGCCAATAGTTTGCCCGATACAATGCAATGTTATAACAAATGGAACAGATATACGAGGAATAAGTATGAACATTCTGCAAAACTCTGTCATTTATGGGGTATGGATGGTGCCCACTGACTTGTCCATACTGACACATTTGGCATGGCAGCCTTTATATCCTGGCACTACACTGACTTGTCACAACCTGCTGTTCTACTAGCCAGCATCTGGGTTACTCAGAGTTGTGTACTGTCCATATCTGTGGTCCCTGTCCCTCCATTGTCTCTGGCTTTGTCCAGCCTTCCTGATGTAACAAATACTGACATCTGGACAGTCTGTAGAACTCCTACTGTAGGTGTAGTCCACATACAAAATAGTAGATGCACCCAGTCTTGAACCATGGACCCTATCAACCAAAGTAATGTACTTAGACTGCTAAGCTATGACAACCACCAGTCAGAGCAGTGCAAGTCCTGACACTATTAACCACATGCGTACATACCACATTGACCCCTGCATATTGTGGAAATGGAACATGTTAACATGTTGATTGGGACAGCCCTGGAAATGTGTCATCTACTGCTATTACCTTACAAACATATATGTTATTGCAGTTGTATGAGAACACGGGTGTGTTGGGAGTAGGGAACCATACATCTCAACTATACAGATTTTCACAGAATGTCCAGATGTTTGCCTCATATTTTGGGTACCTTTTTCATAAAATTGTGTTTTTTCTGCCAAATTACTGCCAACTCATTACAGACAAATTAGAAAATAATGACAGACATTTGAACTTCAGACTTCATACCCTTCAGAAAATTCATGCTAATGCAAAACCTGTTATTCTATCCACTTTCCAAGTTTGTAAGTGCAATATTTAACAATTATCCCTCTTTTGGGGCCTTTGTCCCCCTTTTCCTTATGGCTTTGTACAGATTTCTTGCTCTAAGAGGTTGCGAGGTATGTAGGGCACTCAGACATTGACATCCATGGATCTGTCCTATGACCCCACTGTGTGTAAGCCCCTCACGTAGTGCAGTGGGTTGTGCTGGCTTGGGGACTACTGCATATTCTGGGGCAGCCAGTACTTGGCAGACAGTCCTTGTCCCACATAGCTGTCAGCTGTCTGCTGCTATCCCGGTAGCTCACACCATTCCCTTGCATACATGCAGCAATATCATACATATGCTACCACAGTCTACTACCTCATTCATTTGTTGTTAAGAAGAGTGGCTTACCTTGTGCCTGCAGCAGTTAGAGGACAGTGCTTCAGGGCTGCCTGTGTCGGATGCATATAGCCTATACATGGCAAGGTACAGGTAGTGTGGTGTGGTTGGAATTCTTTTTACTATGTATGTGAGCTGGGGTGAGGTGTCAGTCCCTGGATCCCTAGGTTGTCAGTGCATGTGCTATGTGTTGCCTCTTTGCCAAGGCCAGGGCGTACTGGGCATGCCTAAATCTGCCTACAGGGACATGCTCAGTGGGTTCATCCTCCAAGTCCCCCTCTGCCTGTGAGGCCCTTGGCAGTGGTGGGTGGCTGTGTGTCCCTTCCCTGTGATGTTCCTGCCACAGCTGTTTCCACAGGATCATATTGTGTAGCATGGCACATACTATGAACATGTATGCACATGTGGCTGGAGAGTACTGCAGGGCTTCACCAGATATGTCAAGGCAGTGGAACCATGACTTGAGCAGTCCAAACACATGCTCTATTATGTCCCTAGTTTGTGTATGTGCCTCATTATGGCATTCTTCAGTTGGTGTGTGTGCATTTCAGATGGGTGTCATCATCCATGGTTGCAGTGCATAGCCAGTATCCCCCAGTAGATGGATGTATGGGATGTCCCCCTCTGGAAAATGTCTAGTACAGGTGTGATGCATGCCAGATGTGGGAGTAGTGATAACTGCCAGGGCTGCAAGCAGACACATTCATGATAATCCCCTGGGTATTGCACACAACCTGGCAGTTGATGGAGTGATACCTCTTGTTGTTGGCAGACTCTACTATCCTCACTGGGTCATGCTTTGATGTGCACATGAGTGCAGTCTATGGCACCCAGTACCTCTGGGTAGTGTACTACATGGTGGAAGAGATGCATATTGCTGGTCGTCTCCTCAGGGGTGTGGGTAAATAAATGTGCTCACTGGCATGTGTTAGCATGACATTTAGGAACTGATGGAGTATCCTGGATGCGGATGCCTGAGAGACCACCATCATGTCTCCAGTAGGTCTTTGGAAGGTACCTGTAGCTAGTATTCTGAAGGTTAAACATACCTTTGTTTCCACTAGTATGGGTTCCCCTCTTTTAACTCTGGGTCTTTGGTGAGGGCGGCAGAGCTCAATGAGTTCATGTAGTATTGTCCCTGTCCACACTGTAGTGCTTTACTATCTCCAGCTCATGTAGTCCCTGAAAGGTTACCCTGGGCCTGAACACTCTTCTCCTTCTCAGTCTACTGTCAGCATCATCACTGACCTCAGCCTGTAGCACATACAGATGCAGCAGAGTAGCAGCATCCCCTATCATTTTGTCAGTTAAAATTCCCAGGTGTGTACTCCAATGGTACAGAGTATGTGGGAAAACAAGCTTGCTGGGTGTATGCATACTTTATACTGGTGTACTGCAGTTGCAGCCTGTGTGACTGGCTGATTATGCTACATTCCACCTGATAGGTATATCATTGGGGGATTGAATGGGACAGTGGCTGTTGAACAGGGCTCATCAGTCATTTATACTCGATTGGCTTTCCCAGGCTATTTCCTTTTATATTTTCTAATTTTTTTAAAAATTCCTTCCACTGCTAATCACTGTAGCATGCCACGCAAACCCGCAGCGCTAGTGTAAACATTGCTCAGCAGTTTGGACCCTCCCCTGTACATGGGCATGATTAGCTTTTCTTTAACCAGCTAAACACATGCCACGGGGCTAAGCATAGCTTAACAACTTCAGACATAGTCCCCTGCTTAGCTGTCCTTAGCTAAGCACCATACAGGTGCTGCTAAGCTCCAATCTGCTTTAACATGCTGTGACACACCCCCTTTTGATGTTAGCTATTTGTTCTGCCTACACCAACACAGTTCTAGCCCTACCATGGTTAGTACCTATGGACACGGTCGCCATTTTTGCTATTCAATAACCCTGGTTCATTTACATACACCTAATTGTGCATACTCTGAATACTGCACTACGCCATGGCCTATCTCCATAACAAACACTGTAACCTGCCACTGTACAACTCTGCATGCTGGGTACTATAATGCAATACTTTTGCATATGTGTAAATTTAGTATTTTACAGTTTTTATTTATTTATTTTTTTTTACAAAAAAGCATGTTTGCATATTACTCTACGCCAAGGAAATGTAAAATATGTATTTAAAAAAAAATTTTTTTCATAATTTGCATTGCTTTTTGTAACTCACTGGCCATAGTTTTGGACATATGCATGCCAACTGTGCACTATATAGCCTTTTTTGTGGGATTTTACATCCTATGTTTAAAATTTATACTCTGGTACAGGGTTTGTAACCATGTACATTTGTTATACTGCCACGAAACCTACACGGGTAACTTTCTGCTTGCTGAATCACAAATTCACCTCATTTGCATGGTTTTCAGCAGCTTATGAGCTGATTTGCATTAGGCGGACACCTTTATGTCTGCACAGTATCTGCATGCTCGTGCACGCCCCCAGCCCTGTTTCCTGGATCATTTGGTGGCCATGTTCCATGTTCGGGCCTCTACACTATTCCTGCATGGAGAAGTCTACAAATATGTTTCAAAATACAAATCTTTTCAAACTTGTTATAAAGTATTACCGCTGCTCATCAAGTCTCAGCAGAAATTTAAAAATGTTGTCACAGAGTTTCAAAGTATTTGCTACATGTAGTTCTATAAGATCTACCATATGTATGCATGCATGCATGAAGCAAAATGAGTTTACAGAGATTATCCTGTGAATATACTGAAAAGTGGTTTGACAGAAAGAGTTATGGACCTGGTACTCAGGCCATAGGTATAAATATTAGTTGAAACAAAATGTGAATTCTAATTTAGAAGAATATTTGCAACAAGAAATGCTTCAATTGTCAAAATAGTGTAAAGAATCATTTGCTGATGTGATAGGTCTGATACATGGGATACAATAAAAAAAATATTGTAGAAGATAATGCCCAGGTTATATATGAGCATATGTATTAAATTATATTACAATGGGATATTACTGAACCACCACAGAGTGAAAGAGTTTTATCAACAGTTATTGTGCAAAATAGATAAATTAAATAAAATATTGTTATTTGCATAGCTTTCTGACAGATGAGGCAGGTTTTTAAAGTTTGATACTTCTTCCATGTTTCAAACTTATGACATTATTGAAACCATTGGATATTTATATACTTTATTTATTTAGATATAAAAAGGTGGTCTGGGCATCTACTGATAAGAAGGTAAAACTACACTGTCTTCTGAACTATGTTAGGATTACTACAGTATAAAAGGATGTCATTTGACATATTTATTTACATATGTATTTATTGACTGATTTATTGAATGCTATTTCATAACTGGGTAGGTGGGTGCTTAGCAGATCCTTTTTAGTCCCTGCTATGGGGTACAGCCAACTCTTTTTAGACCAGTAAGTTACTTGTTTTCTTGCATGCATGATTTTGTTGGCATTTATATTGATGATGTCTTAGCAATATTTAATAGTAGTTGGGATCACCACATAAAATAGACCCTGATTACGTTAGAAAAATCATGTTTAAAATTTCATGACCTGGTGAAATATAGTACTGGAATTTGGCACTATTAGCTGGCTAGAATATATTTGGAATGGGGAGGCAGCTAGTAACCATGGCAGAAACCCATACAGCCATGGGAGTTGTATGGTAAAGTACAGTTTTGTACCTACCATAAATGTAGATGTTCGAAGATCCACATTGCTGCAGTCCTTACATATGGGTAGTCCGCTGTCCTCGGTCGGCCCGAATACCAAAGTATTAGGCTGACGTCGGTCATGGGCGCTCAGATCTGACATCAGAGCGTCGGGGTATAAAAGCGCATGACCGACGTCATATCCTCAGTCTTTTCTTGCCCCAGATGTCAGAAGGCCCTAAAAAGAAAGGCCACAGCCCAAAAACAGGATACCTCCCAAAACATGCCCAACAACAACCATCACCCAAACCATATAACCATGCCAAACTACAGAGGGGAAGGAGGGAGGGTAAATTGGACTGCAGCAATGTGGATCTTCGAACATCTACATTTATGGTAGGTACAAAACTGTACTATGTTCTTCATCTCACATTGCTGCAGTCCTTACATATGGGTAGAATCCCAAAGCAGAGGTAAAGGGAGGATGGCAAAATCATAAAGCATTAGGGGCTGCTAAAATGCCCTGTAATATTGCAGTGGCAAATCCAGCCCTAGACTTAAAATAAAGAGGAAGGTGGTAATGCTTGGAAAAAGTATGTACTGAACTCCAAGTGGCTGCTTCCAAAATATCTTTTGTAGCTACCCCTTAGAAAGGCAGTAGAAGTGGCAGTAGCTCTAGTGGAATGAGGTCTGATTCCAGCCGGAATCTCCTTACCATGATGGGAATAACAGAAAGAAATACAAAACCCAATCCATTTAGAAATAGTTTGTTTTGAAACAGGTTTTCCCTGAGAACCCAAAGCAAAAGAAACAAACAACTGCTGAGACTGCCTGAACCCCTTGGTTCTGCTCAAATAATAACGTAACTGCCTGTGAATATCCAAAGTATGCAAAATCTTCTCCCCTTTATTTTGGGGTTTGCATAAAAAGTAGGCAAATGATTAGTTTGGTTCAAGGCCACACTAGAAACCACTTTAGGCATAAAGGAAGGATTAGTACGCAAAGATACCCTATCCTTATGAAAAATCAGGAAAGGTTCCACTGCCATAAGGGCCTGTAATTCAGAAACCCTTCTTGCAGAGGTAATGGCCAACAAAAAAGCAGTCTTCCATGATAAATACTTTAACTCGGCCGTAGCTGCAGGCTCAAAAGGTTGTAGAGTAAGCTTTTCCAACACAAAATTGAGATCCCAAGCAGGAGTAGGAGCTCTACGTGGTGGTCCTATGTTCTTTGCCCCTCTAAGAAATTGCTTAAACAAAGGATGGGAAAATAAAGGAGGGTCACAGTCATAGTGAGCAGAAATGGCTGCAGCATGAACCTTTATCGAGGAGAAAGACAAACCCTTGTCCAATAACTCAGTAAGATATTGAAGAGAAACACTTAAATCAGGCTTGGAAACATCAAAGTCCTTCGCTTTGCTCAAAAGAAAAAATCTCCTCCATTTATCAGCGTAAACTTTCCTTGTACTAGGCCTTCTGGCCTCCAAAATAACATTCAAAACTTGTTGTGGAAGCTGAGACCCTCCAGGGTCTAAAACAGAATATGCCAGGCTGTGAGATGCAGAGACTGAATCTTGACATTGAGGAAGTGATTGCCCTCCTGAGACAAAAGATGTGAAATCAAAGGCAGAGGCCATGGAGGCTCCCATACCAAACTCCTCAGTAGTGGGTACCAGTGCTGTCGAGGCCAATCCGGCGCTATCAGAATCATGGATGGCTTGTCTTTTCTGGCCTTCAGGAGTACCTTGGGAATGAGAGGCAGAGGTGGAAAGGCATAGACATGAAGATTGCTCCAACTGAATGATAGAGCATCCACCCTCCAAGCTGTGAGATGAAACATTTTTGTGCAAAACTTTGGCAACTGGTAATTTAGTGGAGAAGCGAACAGATCTATGTCTGGAGTTCCCCATAACACTGTCAACTTTTGAAACACATGAGGATCCAGTTTCCACTCGTGAGGATCCACAATTTGTCTGCTCAACACATCCGCTAAGGAGTTCTGTGCTCCTGGTAGAAACCTTGCCTGAAGACTGAGGTGTAAACTGAGAGCAGTCTCCCACAAAATCATCGCTTGCCTGCAAAGAGCATACGAATGGGTTCCCCCTTGCTTGTTGATGTACCACATGACAGTAGTGTTGTCTGTTTGAATCAACACCTGTCCTGGGTGAAGTAAATCTTTGAAAGCCATCAATGCAAATTGGACTGCTAACATCTCCTTCAAGTTGATATGCAAATGTTGAAGTCTGACAGGCCACGTGTCTTGCACCCATTTTCCATTGAGGTGTGCTCCCCAAGCCTTGTCCGAGGCATCTGTCGTTAGAATCTGACTCGCCTCTGGTCGGGTCACAGAGTCTCCCTTGTTTAGGTGACATTCCTGAGCCCACCACAAAAATTATTTCTGAATGCAAGGTATTATCTGAATGATAGTGTCTAGATCTTGGCAGTGTTGTGTCCATACATTTTTGAGATACCATTGAAGCTTCCTCATATGCAGTTTGGCATTGGGAAGCACCAGAATACAAGATGCCATGAACCCCAAGGCTCGAAGGACTGTCCTTGCAGTCAGCCTGGACTGTAGAGACATTTGATGGAAATAAAGAGAAAAACTTCTTTGTTTGTCCGGGGTCAAAAAGGCCATCTGGGAAGCTGTATTCAGTCTCACACCCAGAAAGCACATGTCCTGAGAGGGTACTAGACTGGACTTTATTTCGTTCACAGAATACCCTAGGCATCTTAACACTACCATCACATACTGTAGATGATGCAGAAGTTCGTCTTTGTGTTGTGTAATAATCAGGCAATCGTCCAAATAAGGATAAATCTGTATTCCTCTAAACCTGAAAAAGGCTATCACTGGAGCCAGAACCTTTGTGAACACTCTGGGCGCAGTAGATAAGCCAAAGGGCAATGGAGAGAACTCATAATGTAAATTTCCAACGGCAAAACGCAGGTACCTCCTGCAACTGGGCCTGATAGGAATATGAAGATAAGCCTCTTTGAGATCCAGAGTTACCATCCAGTGATCTTTTCCCAACAGAGGTAAAAGCTGTTGTAACGTCAGCATTTTGAACTTTGGAATGTCCAGATAAGTGTTGAGGATAGATAAATCCAAAATTGGTCTCCACGTGTTCCCTTTCTTTGGTACTAGAAACAGGCGAGAATAAAATCCTAGTCCCACTTCTGACAGAGGAACTGGCTGTATAGCTCCTATTTGAAGAAGTAAAGAAATCTGCTTGTGAGCCTCTATCCTTTGCCGAGGAGGAACGTCTGGCATGCCTTTGAAAGGAGGCAATGTATGGAAATAGAACTTGTAGCCTCGGTTTATAATGTCCAATACCCATTTGTCCTGGGTGACTAAAAGCCAGTTTTGCTTGAAGAGTGCTAACTTTCCTCCCAAAGGAGCTGCCAGGAAGAAGAATCTGGCAGCTGGAAATGCAGGTCATTGGGCCTGTTTACGAAAGGACTGGCCCCTGCCCTCACCTGCAGATTGTGCAGGTGAACTCCAAGTTCTAGGCCTGAATGTACTGTGAGCTCTGCCCCTGCCACGCCTAGATCTACCCCTAGACTGAGAATCAGAAGAAGGGTAGGTCCACCCCTTAGTAGGCCAATTTCTACTAAACTTAGGAGGTTGAACCTGCAAAAATCTTTAACAGTCTGCATTGACTTAGCCTTGTCTTCCATTTTCTTCAAAACCGACTCCACAGGGGACCAAACAAAACTTCAGACTGTAAAGGGGCATCCAGAATTCTAGTTTTAACATGCTCGACAAATTCTGATCCTTAAGCCAGGCGTGCCTACGAAGAACTGAACCAGTGGCAGCCACCCTAGAAGAGGCCTGTACAGCATCAAAACCACACTGCAAAGAATGCTTACCCACCTGTTCAGAGACATGTACTAAATCTTGCAATTCTTTACACTCTATGCCCTCTGCCAAAGCATCCACTTTAGATTTTAGCTGAGAAAGGAGGAAATTCTGATACTTCAACATATGAAACTGGCAATTTAAAGCCCTCATTGCTAAAGTAGAAGAGGTATACACCTTCTTACCCCATCTATCCAAAGCTCTAGCTTCCTTATCTAGAGGAACCGGATTCTTTACAACAGAAGCTCTAACACCCTTAGGCCCCTGACTAATAGTTTCTGGGTCCGCCCTAGGACTCTTATACAGATATTTATGAGCCTCAGGCACCCTGTAATACCTGTCTGGTTTAACTGGCAGGAGGCAAAGAATCTGGATTAAGGGAAGCCTCCGAGAAAACATCTTGAACAACATCCAAAACAGGAGGTATAGCCAAGGGTCTATGCTGTGGTAAAAACAAAAATTCCCTAAGCCTCTTCCGTGAATCAGAGAAATCCTGTCCTTCCCACTTAAAATGCTCCCTCATGGAATGCAGAGTTTCTGAAAATGAAAAATCCTCTGGAGGAGAAGCAAAAGGAGTGGAATCCTCTGCATCAGAATCCGAATAAGGGGGAAAATCTTGAATATCTTCAGCAGAAGAGTCTGAGTCATCTGAGGCCTGATCCAAACTTTCCAACTCTGGCTCCACCCTGGGCCTCTTATCAGGAGGGGGCATAGAACCTCTAATTAAAGTAATCAAATCTTCTGCCATTTTAAGCATGTGCTTTTTAGGCACAGACCCTGAAGTACCTGGAGGGACACCAGTGGAAGGCAAAACAGACCTGCCCTTAGAAGAAGCCTTAGAAATAGTAGCAGAAGGCCTAACCACCTTAGGCATAGAAGGGAGAACAGTAACCTGAGAGGCCCCTTCAGCTTGACCTGACTCCTGAGAGGCCACATCCTGCAAAATCAAAGTTTCCCCCTGAGACTCAACAGAAACTTCAGCCGGATCCACCTGCTCCACAGCAGCTTCTGCAGGACCGGCGTCCGAAACGGACGAATCAACCTGTCTAGGTTTCAAGGATTTGTCTTTGCGCTTCTTCGTGGAAGCGGGTGTCGGAGGATCCGACGGCATATTATAATTACACCGCTTACCAAAGACTAACCTAGCACAATCTAACCTTCTTTTTATAGTGCGCTTATTAAACCTAGCACAAAACCGACACCCGACTACGTCGTGGTCCGTCCCAAACAAGGAATGCAAAGAGAGTGATAATCCCTATGCGGTATCTGTTTCCCACAAGAAATACAATTATTCACTTTTTCTGACATCCAGAATTAACAGAGGCAAGAAAAAACAAAAATATTCCCCAACGGGGTACTTAGCCCATCTTGGTTTCGGTCTGAAACTCAGAATTCGAAAATTTCAGAACGCCGAACGGCACTTGCAACGCTGCTTCTGCATCGGACCATGCGGCAAAAAAGACTGAGGATATGACGTCGGTCATGCGCTTTTATACCCTGACGCTCTGATGTCAGATCTGAGCGCCCATGACCGACGTCAGCCTAATACTTTGGTATTCGGGCCGACCGAGGACAGCGGATTACCCATATGTAAGGACTGCAGCAATGTGAGATGAAGAACATCTGCACTCAGCAACCACCCTGTGCAAAAATATAACAGAAGGCAAGTTCAAATTTTGACAGGCTGCAATAGTCCTTTGTCTAAGGGTGTTAACTGATGTATACATAAACATTAGTTTGTATCATTTTGTATCATTGTATCATTGTGTGTGTGTGTGTGTGTGTACACATGTAAGCAAAATTCTATTGAGACAGGCTACTGTTTGATGGCTCTTTAATAGTGGTAGTATTTTGAGTCTGGCAATGGCAAGTTGCAGTAACAGGGGTATTTAGTAAGGTGCATAAAACAGGATGGAAGATGTACTGTCTTGCACCAAAGGAGTTACAACCAAGCTAAGGGAGGATGGCTGAGCTAACAGAGGTGGGTGACCAGCCATAACTCTGAGCAGAGATACCAGATGATTAAAGGCTTCTGAGCTACTACAAAATCTTAAACTGTCTGTTGTATTGTGATTACTGCTCTTATTGTACTTCTATTTTATTAAACTATTGATTAATTATGCTTTATTTGCACTGCATCTGCTGATTTACTGCTTCACTCCATACTAACAACAGTGTTTTGGTAATATTTTAACTGTTTGCAGCTGAACTGTCTGTTTTAACTGCTGTTTTTCATTATTCTCATCAAAAATAGAGTTTTAAAGAACTGTAGTATAGCCCTTGTTAGGTTTTCTGCACCCAGGACTGTTTGTGTCTAAGCACTATTTCCTAGCCATCTCTCGTTGGAGGGAGCCTTTCTGCACCCTTGTGAGCTAAGTGGGCTAGCCACAACCCTAGATGGCATGAGCTGACTGGTGTAGAGGCTAGATAGTGGTTTTCCAGGGTATATGTTAAATCATCGAACGCTTAAAGCGAACAATGATTTATCAAACCCAATGTAAGCAAAAGCTTACAATCTCAAATGCTTAGAACAGCGATTTTTTTCCAAAGGAAAACAAAATCGCTGTTCCACAAAAAAAAATTTTGAAAACATTACATAAAGTGGGGGGCTTCATCCCCCTACTTAAATATACCAACTCTGAGATCACACTACAGTCATGAAAATGGAACCAAGTAATGGAAGCGGACAAGCGATTTCTGTCCCAGGGAAAGAATTGGCTTACCTGCCGTTTCACTATTTTGCCTTTTCGTGCCTTCAAGTTCAATCAAGATACATTCGAAAGAATGCGTCTTTGATCATTTAATAGGAATCCATTTTCCACTGGTTAATATGAATTTTTAACAATTTTCCATTTCTGGTATTTAAACCCCATGTTTGCATGGGTTTGTGCTTGTCTGCATGTCATGCATTGCTGTGCAACTGTCTGCCATTGCTGGACAGCTAATTCTGTAACCTTTTCCTTCGACTCAGCTGTAGTATATCACTGTAGTCCTCCTCAAAACCTTTTATTGCCTCAAGTTATAGTACTAGCTAGTTGTAAACTACTAATCCACTATTCACAATCTCCATCAGACTACTCTCAAACAGAACTCTCCTTCACATACCCCAAGTGCACCCCCTTTTGTATCATCAGGTATCTAAAGCCTAGCCTCATGGGCAATAGGTCTATCCTTGTTTCTTCTGCCAACTTGGTAGAGTTAGGTTTCCTAACAAATGTCTCATGTACACTGACACTCTATTAATGAGACACACTAGCACAGAATGCGAGAGATGTATATACACAAAGAATCTTGAATCCCAGCTCTCTCTCACTCAGATCAGTAACGCCAAAGAGTTGGTCAATCCACACACCACTACTCCCACACAAAGTACGCACACAACACATAATACACACACAACACAAACATACATGAAGGTTCTCTCTAGAAACTTACCAAAACATTGGTGACCCCCAAAACACAAGACTACCATAGAATCAACTGCACTTAAAGCATATAACATAATCAGAGTCTCACCTACCAAGCCCTTAAGGCAAATTAGACACAAACCAAATCTTCTAGTCAGTGGACACTCTATAGTAAGACACACAGGTGTTCCAGTCACCAGGTTGGACAAGGAGAAAGTCATGGTCAGCTGCTTGTCTGGTGCCAGAATTCATCAGATCACTCATGCACTCAGGTTTCTCAAGTACCATTATGACTCCGTAATAGTACATGTTGGAGTGAATGACCTGAGATGTACTTCACTGAGTTATATGACGAGAGACTTGACTGAGCTCACTGAGTGTGTGTCCCTGGCAAGCAGCATTCTACCCTCACTCAGAATGATGCCTCAATATAAACGAAAAATTATTGACCAACAGTTGGTTTAGCTTTTGATGTTATTCAAAGGGGATCCACTTTCTGTCTGCCTGGGATGACATGGTCGACAAACCTTGCTGCTTTGCCAGAGATGGTTTGCAAATGGCACCTCTGGGCTTTCGGTTATTGGACAAGGCCCTTGCTGCCACCATAGTGCCTTTTTTAGGCAAGGCTACAAAAATAAAACTTCCGACTGAACATTACCAACTATAACAAAATAAGGGTTATGCTGCTAAACTCTGGGAGCTTTAACCAAAAGCTGCACACCCGCATGACACTTCTATCACTAGAAGATGTAGATGTCTATGCAATCAATGAAACCTGATTCAAGGTCACCAAAGATAATACAGCCTTGCAAAGCTACAATGACTTCCTCACTTTCAGACTGCAAAATGGGAGCTTGAGAACCAAAGCAGGGGGAGTATCTATCTATGTAAGAGATAAATATGCCTCTCAACTAGTCATACAGGATAACTTCATGGACATACGCCAATCAGATTACTGTGGATAAAACTCTTCAAGTTATTGCCAGCTACAGGTCCCCCTCTATGAACCATGATGCACATGAAGTTTACTTGTCTAAACTATAGTCTATCCAAATACAATCTAACACTCTGTTCATGAGGGAATTCAATTATCCTACCATCAGCTGGGATACTTATTGTAGCCCAAGCTGACTTGCGCAAAATTTCCTTGACTAACACCCTGGAGCAAATTGTGCAAACCCAAACAAGAAGATCAAACATTCTGGATCTGGTCCTACCAACATAAGAAGCAGATGCGGAGCCACTAATGTTGGACCCGCATTACTTAAATCTGATCACAAGTCATTCTCCTTCCAACTGGTACTAACACCAGAACCTACAGGACTCAAAAACATCACAAAAGCAGACTTCTCCCTATTAAGGGTAGGTAATAAATGAATTCCAAGCTCCCGCAGAGGGCACTGGTAACTACACCAAATAATACACCAAAGCCCTATACAATCACATGTATTAGTGTATTGAATCTGCTGCTCCAAAGAGAACAAAAGCTACAGTCCCCAGAAAAATTAAACCACCTTGGTGGACATACATCAATAAACATTACAACAAACACAAGAAGCTGTTGTCCAGGAGATATAAAGTTATGCCACAACACTGGAAAAGTACACTCCTCAGTATAAACAGGCAGATAAGACAGCTTGTCAAATCCTTCAATGTAAACTTCAAAAAGACTAACAATCTCAGCTAGGGACAACCATACAGCCTTCCACAGCTACGTTCATGGCCTAAAAGCCAGGACTGTGTGTACTGAAACTGTGGCTAATGGTAACACATACACTAATCCTGTGGACATAGCCAATATACTAGCTGACATATTTAGTGAAAACTCCTCCCCATCTCCCCAAAGGCATCACAAAGCCTTACCCCAAAAGTCCCACCACCCTACAGATCAGAAGAGCAAGTTATTAAGGCTTTATCCAAAGCTAAAAACACAGCCTCTACTGGATCGAATAGCATCCTATGTTGTCTTCTTAGTAAATTAAAATATGAACT
Organism: Protopterus annectens; assembly: GCF_019279795.1. Lineage (NCBI taxonomy): Eukaryota > Metazoa > Chordata > Ceratodontiformes > Protopteridae > Protopterus > Protopterus annectens. Next base: position 713,286,881 of record NC_056743.1, read on the forward strand.
AGCAACACCCTCGGGCACCCTATTCAACAAAAGTTTAACAGGCTATGTTTCTACTGAATGGAGAGCAGTGATAGTTACTCCCTTTCATAAAGGCGGATTAGCAACAGACCCAGGAAACTACAGTCCCATAAGTCTGACCAGACTTATCTTTAAGGCCATGGAATGCATCATCATGGACCTCATAAATAGTGACATAGGTGATCTCCAAACCCTGGATCTGACTCAGTTCAACTTTATCAAGAGCAGATCCTGCTTGTTAAACCTAGTAGACTTCCTTGAAAGTGTACCCAAGGCCATCAAATAAGGCACATCTGCACACACAGCCTACCTTGACTTGGCAAAGGCTTTCAACATGACCCCACACAAACTTATCCAACTAAATGTAAACCTGTTTGTAATGCAAACTGGCTCACAAACCAAACCGGGTGTCACCACATCTACTAGCAGACCTATTACCAGCGGGGTCCCACAGGGATCAGTGCTGGGTCCGCTTCCGTTTGGCATATACTTCTCAGATGTTCAGGGTAAAACCAAGAGGCTGTGGTTGACTATGTTTGCTGAAGACTGCAAACTGGGGATCTATCATTGAAGCCCCAAATGACATCAGTATTTTGCAAGACGAGATTACACTGACCAGCGACTCATGTCTTAATCATGGTCTCAAACTGAATGTGAAGGAATGCATCATCATACTCTTCGGTAAAAGCAACATCACCTCTAACTATCAAATAAACAATGCACTGTGTACAAACTAAGTGGTAATGGACTTGGAAACACAAGTTGACCGCGACCTTAATTTTGATCACCATGTCTCTACTGTGGTCAGGAAGATCTTCTATGTAGCCCATTCAATTACAAAAGTCTTCCCCTCTAGAGCAAAAGAGGTCATCACCCCCCTGTACTTGTCACTAGTCAGGCTCATAATCGAGTATAATGCCTCCTTTGATATGTACTGCACCAGAAACCTTCACCAACTAGACAGACCCCAAAGATTCTTATAAAAGAAAATCCAGTGACTGCAACACTTGCCTTACATAGACAGACTAAGGTCCTTGTCAATATACTCTATAGTGTATAGATTTCTTAGTGGAGACTTATGCCTGGCTTGCAGAGTAGTTGCTGACTCTAATCTAATGAAACTACTACACATGTGAAAGTCAAACTGGACTAGATGCACCCATTCCAAGGGCCTAAATATGGCCTGCAGCATGAATAGAGCATGCTGGATGGATAGATAAATCTCACAGTAGCTTCAAATTCTCTGGAATAAACCTCCTATTCATGTAAAGTAGAGCACCTCTATGACACTATTTAAAAGGAACCTGGATGAGTGTATGGGACATCATAAACTCCTACAGGAGATAGTGCCTGAAACCCTCAGGGATATGGGCAACCGCTACTAATTTTGAAATCTCTTGATAACGTTGGGACAAACTGGCTTGGCTTGGAATGACCCTTGGATCAATAGCCTAGTAACTTCCTATGATCATAAGACTACAGCCAGTAACACTATTATGAGGCTAGCAGGGTAGGCAATGAAGTACCCCTGCTATGTAATACTATACAGCTTTCAGCTACACTATTAATGGATGTGCATAAAACTTCACTTTCTAAGAGTGTGGATCTGTGAGTTGGCTGTTAGTGTAACATCTACTGATCACCTGACTAAACCAACACTAAGTCAACTAATAAGCTTTACCAGGTAATGACAAACAGAAAAAAATGATACTTTAGATAATTCTAATGCCAAGATAATACAAATGGATACAGGTATGAAGCACATAAATGGGAGAGAGCTGCAAACTACCACATGCAATGACATCTGATTTGGAGATTTTAAATATTGCTTAATATATGTACTGCCATTTGAACACTGAAATTCCTAGTACATTAATATATATTACAGCATATTCAGTTACCACCATTAACAGTGGATTATGCCATTGTATCATTAATGCACCATTAACTAGTAGGGTATAAGTACATTTTAGCACCCAACAAAACTTTTCCAACTATATATATTAAAAATATGATTGTTAAACACGTCCATCTTTATTCCTCACCCATATTCCATCTTTGAAGCTTAAAAAATAAATCCATTATGTAATTTCATGTTACAAAAATTAGAGAGATGCAGTTTATAAGGTAGGAGCTGGTACCCATTAAGCTTCCTTTTTTTTTTTTTTTTTAATGCAGGACCTTAACACTATGGAAGAAACAAGGAATAATGAGGATAAAAGAACAATATTTTTTCTTAAATAAATTTTAAAGGTATGATAATGTATACAATTGTATTTCATCAAAAAGAACAGTGCACTGCTTCTTTTGACAAATTTTGTTAATAGAAAATGAATTTTGGAGTTAAAGGGACTCTAGACCCCACCCGCCCTGCTTAGAAAACAGACAGATGTTGTACTTGTAAA
>NC_056743.1:713294303-713349303 GCF_019279795.1 Protopterus annectens
TAACTTTCAATTTCATTTCTTATTTATTCCATGGAAATAATAAGAACAAACTTTTTATCATGTACACAAGCACATAAAACAATAAAAATTCATACCAAGCAAGTCTCATAAATATAATACTTGGCAAGTGACTTTTAAAAAAATAAACTGACGTTGGCAGACTCATTCAAGAACAGATTCTTAGACAATAAAATATTAAGTTGCCAACTCAATTAGCAGAGAACGATCAAGCCCTGGCTATGATCAGGGACTTAATACTAACCAGTGGTTTGACAGTAAATGGTATGATAGGAAAAGGAATTCTATGCTATCTCCTGCTCTCCTCTTCTAAGTGGAGTGTGTAGGGGTGTGCTTTGGGAATGCGTTCATGAGCTCCAGTGGTGGTAGGGGGTGAAATGCAGTGAATTAATGCTGCAGAGTACAGAGAAGTATGTGACTACATAGGCAATAGCATCACCTGCATAGTGGCACTAGATGTTATGTTTACTGAGGTCAGCCCAGTGTGTCAAAATGTTGTAGGGTTCAACATGAAGTGAGCTACAGGCAGATGATTCCTAGCCTGACCCCATCTCTAATAGGCAAATAAGGTGGACAGAACTCCAGGGACCCACACAATTGGAATTGGAAGGCCTCTGTGTGTGTAGGGCTATTCGGCAGGGGAGAACCTCCATTGTGGATCACACAAGGTGCAGCTTCATAGGTGTTTACTAGACTAACGACCACAAGGGTCTTTTTAAGGCTAGCCATGCATCCCAAATCTCTGACAAGTTCTGATGCCCTTAACAAGTGCAAGCATGGGCCTGGGAGATAATCCATTTACAAGTTACCTGTATCCATTAGAGACATAGGTGACAAACCAGGGATGAATTTCTGGTTTCCCTTCCAATTTCCAAGTTGCACTTGAATTGGGTTAGGAAGGAACTCTGCTTCACATGGATGGGGAGTCTGTTCCAGAGATGTGGTAGTCTCTGGGATACATACCTATCTCTCCAGCAAGGTTCAAGTCTTTATAATAGATAATTCTGGTGGTGTTTGTTTTGTGGATATGCAGGAGGTCCATCAGAGTGGGGTCTGACAATGCCCTGTATGCCAGGCATAGATCTACCCTCAAAAGCTTGTAGGAGACAGAATACAGGGATAGGGCTTCGAGGGGGTCTGCATAGGACATTTTACTTAGCTGCTGCAGCATGAGAACCATTAAGGATGGGAAAACTGAGGAGTTGGCAGTAAAGGAAGTCTGAACCAGGTGTCAATGTAGTGTGGAAAAACACACCAAACTAGTAAATTAGTAGGTTAAGTGTTACATCTACTTTATAACAACTACTGCATTTTTTTCTAGTGAGAACTGGAAGTGTCAGTGACTCAGCAGATAGCAGTCTCACTTTGATATACAAGATCAGAAGACTGTGGGTTCTATTCCCACACTAAGTCCTTGGTTTCATTTTTCAGTACTGACACTGCAGTGTAATACAAGTGTGTGGAGGTTCTACACACACCTATGTGTGCCCTTTTTTTGGACGAGATGTTAAATCAAGGTCCTAACAACTTCAGCTGGTTGTAGTTCAGGTAGATATACAAGATTTCATGATATTTACTGGAGAAGGCTAGGGATGGCTTTCTTTAAATTCGCAAACTTTATTTACCATATTCATAAAAATAAACTAATGATGTAGAAAAATAAACTGTCAGCAAGGCATTCTGAATACAACTTAACAGTTATGTTTTTATATCATAAAAAAGGAAAATTTTCTTAACATTAATTTTCTTAACTGATATCTTTCATCTGTTTATTTATAAACTTTCTCCTGTATGTCTACATTTTTTTTTTTATTTTAGTTAACTATTGCTAGATTTCAGTACCTGCAGATTAACGGTGTTCTGAATTGCATTCTGTTTTAATGTTTAATTGTTCGTTGCCTGAATTAGTGAATTTTTAAAATAGTTGATGCTGGTGTCTGAACTAGGGCTTTTTCTTAACTGTGACTAAATTTCAGTACCTATGGGGTAGTTTTATCCCGTTTTTGAATTTGTTCGTAGCACATAAATGTAAATTTACTGTTTGAAATATTAGGAAGTTTTCTTATCTTTCCCTACATTTCAACACCTGCATGCTGTTGTTGCTCTGACTTGCTCTAACCTCCCCCTCCTTTGTTTAATTGATCTTTACATTGATGGTAGAATTACAAATATGTGCATCTGTTTGCAATAGGTTTGGTATTTTATTAGCTGTTGCTAGATTTCTGAACTTGTGGGATAATCCTACTGTGCACTGGCCTGTGTATGTTGTTTAATTGTCCAATGTCAGAGAACAGTAATGCGTCTCTGTTGTGTACCTCTCAAGAAAAATGGTTTATAGTTTCTCTCTCCCTTACTACTGTAACCCGTCTTGCAGTCAGTCAAAACATTGTTTAAACTGCATGGCTTTTACTGGTCTTTTTGCAGGCCTCTTCATTCCTAGTAACACTCCAGGACAGTGCGCCTCACAGCAAGAGGTTCTCCTGTTCAATTCTCAGCTGGGGTGCCTTCTATGTGGAGTCTGCATGTCCTCCCTGGATTTGTGTGGGTTTCCTCCGGGTGCTACAGTTTCCTCGCATGTTACAAAGGCATGCTTCTGGAGCATTTCTCCCCGGGTCTCTGCTGAAAACTGGCTTTGTTCTAAGTCGGGCTTTCCTGGCAAACAAATGTTAAATAAAATAGCAAATAAAACAACCACCAGTGTAGAAACAACAAATAAACCAAGAAACACTGGAACAACAAAGGATGCCGTGACTCAGAAATTAGAGTAAAACACCTTTACTCAACGCTTTCGTCCTGAAAGACTTCTTCAGAAATACAAACACAAAACAATCAACACATTTAAATACTTTAAAATCATGTCCCACCCACAAATTAATAATTAAGTCAACTACCTTAATACAATCAACCAAAACAGTTCAAACACATTAATGAATGCATAAATATACATTAATAACTATTTATTAAAATGTCATGGTTATCTACAATCTACTAAAAACATTTTATATTAATAGATTTGTTTAAACCTGGGGGGCTATCAGCTCCCAACCTAAGCTGCCACAATGATTCTTTTCATTCCACTCTGTTTTTCATACTGCCACCCTTTGAATCAACCCCATTATGTGCTAAAACAGAGAAAGTAAATTTTCTATATGAAGCACATTGTATAGAATGTCTAAACAGCACATTTATAATGCTCTTTAATACATTTACTTAGATGCCTAGTAGTCATCCATACATAAAAAGCACTACATCCTGAACATAAAGCAATGTATACTAGATTAGTAGCATTACAATTAAATCTCCCTGGAATACTGATAGTACGATTTAGGTGAGATAAATTAATCATAGGTCCTTCATGAATATATCTGCATACATTACAAAAAAACATCTAAACATACCCCTAGGCTTATCAGATGAAGGTAAAGAGACCAAAGTCTCATTTTTCTCTAATATACTCTTAATGGTGTTAGACTTTTTATATACAAACCAAGGATTGTCACCTAGAATAGTATGTAATTCACTATTACCAGAAATAATCTTCATTGGTTTAAATAAATAAAATAAACAGTAGTGATATCCATTCCCATCATTCTTGGCCTTATACCAGTTTGTTATAGTTGCATTTTGTCATGTAAATTTCCACCTTTGTATTTCAGTCTGTATCTGATACACTGTTCTGAAAACGTACATATAAATAAATAATTCTGGTGTTTCAATAATTAAGCCCTATCTTACTTAAATTTCAAAACAGCATAACTTTCCTACCCCAATCATTACTCAGCAAGAAATGCCATCAGATTTGTTTTTAAAATAGTGAAGTACATTTTCATTTCAAGTTCTTTGTGAAAACACAACTGAGCTATGTAACTTTGTTTAAAGCAAGCAACACCTCTCGTTTTTCACCTCACACTGTGTGTTATATGTGAAGAATGCTAATTATTGCATGAGGAAATATGTGGATAATGCTGCCTCTAGATTTCCTTAAAACAGTCTGTAGTCAACTCCCCTCCTTGCCACACCTCCTCGTTGGATTGCAAACTAAGATCAGCTGCTGCTGCACAGCAGAGAAAGGGCCATAGGGTAAAAGAACTCTCCCTTATATGAGTAAGAGTTAGGAAATCTTAAACTCAGTTGTAAAGCAGAGTTGGTCTATCTTGTTACTGCATTGTTTTCTATGCTGTGTTTTGCCTTCCATATCCACATACAGTGCCACATTCCTCCTTCCCTTCAGAGAGCTCAAAATAATTTTGTATTGTCCCTTCCTGTATTATACTAGATGATCTCTCGATTCTTCTCTTATACTCTGTACTAGCCAAAACATAAGCTTGCCTTCAGTACCACTGATTTTTTTTTGTTGTCACTGCTAGTCTCCTCAACCCCTACATTTCTACTTAGAAATTATCCATAATTACATCATCATATCAAACCATGCCTACTGAAGTCATGAGTCAATTTATCTCCTTCCACCTCGCTCTTGTACAGCTGATGCACTTCAGATCATCAATTATAATTTTCAATAGACATACACTCTATAATACCCGCATTCATAACTGTACAACTCTTATTAGCTTCATTACCTGTGGAATCTTTTGATCTAGCCTGACTTTTATTTATACAGCCACCATAGAAACATACTCTCCTGTGTTCTTCCCAGCCTTTAACGCATCCTTAGTTTCTCACCCTTTGCTCTTCTCTGCAACATTCCACACGTTATGTATCCACTCTCCTCAAACCTAGTTAATAAGTTAGCTCCATCCTTTTCCCGTTATCTCATTTATCTTCTCACCCTCCCACCCCAGCTCCTAGACATGCACTTGTATACTGAAAGATCTCCATCCATGTGTATCCAGCCAGTAAACACCCCCTAAAGGAATACTGCTTTGCTCCATTATTATCTAGATCTTAAAGCCTGTGGTACAGTTACATCTCACTTGGAATTACTATAACCATGAAAATTAATTTCCATTCTCCTGCTGATATTAATTTTCATTTAACCTCAGACAAATCCCATAGCAATTGACTGCCACTGCCTCTATATATCAGACTACATCAATACCTTTACACATGCTACCTGGCCATACCCCATATATCAGACTACATTAATACCTTTACACATACTACCTGCCCATACCCCATATATCAGACTACATAAATACCTTTACACATGCTTCCTACCCATACCCTATTAAGAAGTCATCACACTCATGCCAGCACTCAACTCACATACATCATACATGTGTAGGTTCCCAATAACTCATCATCTCTAATTTTAGGAGAAAACCCCAGTTATACCAAAAACTACACATTCCAGAAGAAATATTCAAATTTAACCACATTGTCTTTATACTTTTGCTAACAGGCAAAGATGAACCCAATCCAGGATCACTTAATAGTAATGCCTCAAATCAAACTAACAAACATCATCCTATTACCTGCTCCCCTTTAATTCCCACAGTATCAAAGTAGAACCTGTGTGTTGAGAGACAGTCTTACAAGACTATCTGCAAATATATAGAGCTGAGTATATTTTTCTGTATTATTCTGTATTATAGAGCTAAATTGTTGCTTAGATATCTGTTGTCTTACTGTTCTGCAAATATACAGAGATCAGTATATATTTTTTGGTTTTATAATTTGCACTCTGATTCCTCACATCTCTGTTGAAACTGTCTTCCCCACCCCACCCCTCATTTTGGTTTCTATAGCTTGTGTGTTGTTAACTCAAGGTTCCCTTAATTTGACTTAATAGCAGCAGCCTGCATTTAAAGTGGAACCTGTGTGTTGAGAGACAGCCTTACAAGACTATCTGCAAATATATAGAGCTGAGTATATTTTTCTGTATTATTCTGTATTATAGAGCTAAATTGTTGATTAGATATCTGTTGTCTTACTGTTCTGCAAATATACAGAGATCAGTATATATTTCTTTGGTTTTATAATTTGCACTCTGATTCCTCACATCTCTGTTGAAACTGTCTTCCCCACCCCCCTCATTTTGGTTTCTATAGCTTGTGTGTTGTTAACTCAAGGTTCCTTTAATTGGACTTAATAGCAGCAGCCTGCATTTAAAGTGGAACCTGTGTGTTGAGAGACAGCCTTACAAGACTATCTGCAAATATATAGAGCTAAGTATATTTTTCTGTATTATTCTGTATTATAGAGCTAAATTGTTGCTTAGATATCTGTTGTCTTACTGTTCTGCAAATATACAGAGATCAGTATATATTTTTTTGGTTTTATAATTTGCACTCTAATTCCTCACCTCTGTTGAAACTTTTCCCCACCCCCTCCCTGTTCCTGGTTGTAGTTTAAATTTGGTGGCTTTTGCAGTGCCTGCCCCATTGTAGATTAGATCTAGGACACCCCCCAGTCCCATCTCTTTACCGCATTCTACCTAATAAACCCTTTCTGCACTTGCTTTTAGTCCTTTTTTAATTTAATTACATGTTTCAAACTGTGTGTGGACTAATATTGCTACATACTCAAGTGTGCCAGCTTGCACTGCATGTGAATTCTTTTTACTACTTTTCTGAAAAAAAAAATTGTAAGCCTGTTTCCTACCTTTCCTGTAATTAGTGTTCCAGATACAGATTTGCTGTATCCAGGACTATTTGTAAGCTTCTGAGCCCCCCCCCCAAGCCTTTCTGTGTTGGAGGGAAGCCTTCTAGATTACCAGTGGGAGTGGTAAGCACTAGGTAACCTGTCTACCACATAAGAAGTGGTTCTGGCCCAGAATTTGTAGTTATTGGCCGTTTGGGTGGTCTTCCATCTCTCTCAACTTTCTGATTTGAAGGCCTGCATTTGCACTTGTTTCTGTTCTGTAACTCCTGGGCCCATCTCATTTGCTCACTCAAAAAAAAAAATTATCTGCTTTTACTGTATTTGTGTTTCTTCCTACTTTATTTTGCTTTTGCGTCATCTTAAAAGTACTCAACTGTATTTATTACTGCTTGGTGCAACTCATTCTAAGCCTTTTAGTTTAAGCAATTGGGCTTCCGACCAGTTGTTTTACATTAAGAAGGTTTGTGGTCTGCACTGTAGTGGCAGAACAGGTAGCTTACATCCTTCTAAGTTGGGAACTGCTGATTGAGGGCTCAGTGTCTGTTATTCTAAAAGTAGATTAATTCTGGTTTAAGCACTTGGGCTTCAGGCCAGTTATTTTACATTAAAAGGGTTTGTGGTCTGCACTCTTGTAGGAGGAGAGGCTGGACTCTGCCTTTCTGAGCTGGGAATTTCTGGTTAAAGGCTTATAGTGCCTGCATATTTGAACTGCTTCTTACTGAAATTGGTACACCTTGTTTGCTGTAGCATAGACTAGATCCAGGCCTGCTGAATCTAGCTTTGTTTGTATAACTTGAGCATTAATCCAGGCATTCTTTAAAGTATTAAATTGTATTTATTACTGCTTGGCAGTAACTTGATTAAAGTGTAGCTATAATTCTAAGTCTTTTGGATTAAGCACTTGGGCTTCAGACCAGTTGTTTTACATTAGGAAGGTTTGTGGCCTGCACTGTGATGGCAGGACAGGTAGCTTACATCATTCTAAGTTGGGAACTGCTGATTGAGGGCTCAGTGTCTATTATTCTAAATGTGTATTAATTCTGGTTTAAGCACTTGGGCTTCAGGCCAGTTATTTTACATTAAAAGGGTTCGTGGTCTGCACTCTTGTGGGAGGAGAGGCTGGACTCTGCCCTTCTGAGCTGGGAATTTCTGGTTAAAGGCTTATAGTGCCTGCATATTTGAACTGTTTCTTACTGAAATTGGTACACCTTGTTTGCTGTAGCATAGACTAGATCCAGGCCTGCTGAATCTAGCTTTGTTTGTATGCTTGTTGTTTGTTTGCTTGTTATTTCCCTGAAACGCTAATTCCACCTAAAATGCAGCTTTTCAGTGCTTCTGTGGATCCCTAGTGATATCTGCATTGCTTACTGTACTTATTTCCTTGTTTCACTTGAAAGAAAGTTACTGTTTGTCATTTTTGCATTTAAGTTACCTGTAACACATTGCATTTAAGTTACCTGGCACTTGCTCACTAAAGCAATTATATAAGTCAGCACTACAAAATTAAAAGCACTACACCCTCACAAACTCCCCTTGAGTACCTTGTTCCCCATTGGCCCTTTTTTTCAATTATAAAGGAATTCCCAATACTATTCTAGCATGTCCAAAGGTCAGTTGTCAATCTCCTCTCCGGTCCAGCTGGTGAATCTGGGAATCTTGAGGCAATGTTACAACTGCCTCATGTACACAGACAACCCTCTCCTCCTCCTCCTCCTAACAAATTCCAACACATGTGAGAGATGCAACCATATAGCCATACTGGAGGCTAAGCTCTCTCAACTCAGTACTGGCGAAACCAGTCAGTAGAAGAAGGAAACCACACTCACTACAATTCCAGTCTCACATAGACCTACCACGATAGCAAACCAAACACATAAACACACAAAAACATACTCGGAGGCTCTAAATAAAAATCTGCCTAAGCAGCAGAGACCTCCAAAGCAGACACCCAAGCAACCGCTACCCCAAAACAAAACACGTACAACACATAGCTCACAAAGCCAGTGTGCCAAACAATCACAACCGTTAAGGCTAAACAACACACCTGATACACTTCTAATATGTGACTCTGTCGTCAGGCACACTGACGTCCCGCACACCGGGCTGAACAAGGAGAAGGTCACGGTGAGCTGCCTGTCGGTCGCTAGGATCCGCCACATAACACAAGCACTCAGGTCACTCCAAGGCAAGTACAAATATGACTCAGTCATTGTCCATGCTGGTGTGAATGACCTGAGATGTACCTCTCTGGACTACATGAAAAGAGACATAGAGGAGCTCTTTGAGCATGTAGCACAGGCCGGTATGACCCTGACCTTGAGTAGCATCTTACCCTCACCAAGAATGATGCCACAATATGAAGACAAGATGATCGATTTCAACAATTGGCTTAAGCATTGGTGTCATTCAAAGGGGATCCAATGCCTGGCAGCCTGGGATGACATGCTTGACAAGCCACGATGCTTCGCTAGGGACGGATTGCACCTGTCACCCCTGGGCTTTTGGATATTGGCAAAGGCTCCTGTTACCCCCATAGTGCCTTTTTTAGGCAAGGCTCAAAAGACAAACCCGCCTCCATAGGTATCACAAGGGATAAGAAACTAAGAGTAATGCTACTCAACACCAGAATCTAAACCTCAAGATGCACGCACTCGAAACTCTCCTTAGCATGGAGAACATCGATATCTGTGCAGTAACAGAAACCTGGTTCAAGGCTCCCGAGAGCACCCCAGCACTACCAGGTAATACCTCATACCATGCTTTTCGGCCCCAAAACTTGGACCGAACCACAAAAGGAGGGGGAGTATCAATATTCGTCAAAGATACCCACACTTCCAGGTGGTGGCACAGCACGAAGCATCAGAGACTATCCATGTGCAACTAACAGTGGGTAAAACTGCCTTCCAGTTTATAGCCTGCTACAGACCACCCTCCCAAACCCAGGAACCCCACTCGGCCTTCCTGAGAACATTGGAAAATATGAAGGTCTCTCCAAACACCATTATATTGGGCGACTTCAACTACCCAAACATAGACTGGGAGCATTACTCTAGCTCCAACACCCTAGCCCAAAGGTTCCTAGAATTTATAAACTCAAATGCTATGGAACAACTTGTTACCACTCCCACAAGAGGGGAAAACATACTGGACCTGATCATCACCAACATGGGGACTCTATGCTCCAGACCAGAAGTGTATCCCTCACTGGTAAGATCAGACCATAAACTAATCTCACTGGATATTCACATCCTGACTCCACCCCCTGCCCTGAAAACCACAGTGAAAAACTTCTCTAAAGCAAATTTCACACACCTCAAAACCGAGGTGAAATCCTTCAAAGCCCCCGGGCCTGTGGAAAATATGGCCCAGACCACAGAATCCTTTATAAACGCATTCTATGAACATCTTCAGGAATGCATGGATCATGCAATCCCAAATAAAACCAAGACCCAATCCTCCAAAGGCAGACGTCCTGTCTGGTGGACCCCAGCCATAAACAAACTATACAATAGAAGGAGGAGGCTATTACATGATAGAGCAAAATCCCAAAAAGGGAAGGCATCTCTGATCAGTATTAGCAAAAAACTATGGGCACTCATAAAATCGTCTAAGGCCAGCTTTGAGAGAAAAATTGCACAGGACACTAAGGATAATCACAAGGCTTTCTTTAGTTATGTTAGGAACCTAGGTGGGAATTCCCAGATATGCTCAGAATTAGTCCAAAATGACAAAAAAATACACCAAACCCACAGACATTGCCAACATCCTAGCTGACAGGTTCAGTGCAAACTTCTCCCCCTCCTCCCCACCAAAAGGGCAAATATCTATCCTAGCAGAGTGCTTCCCCCCTGACATCTCAGATACTCAGGTAAGAGCTGCCCTCTCCAAAGCAAAAAACACAGCATCAATGGGACCAGATGGTGTCCCGGGCTGCGTCCTACATGAACTCCAAGAAGAGCTAAACCCAAACATAAAACAACTGTTCAATCTCAGCCTTACTACAGGATATGTACCCAAAGAGTGGCGTACAGCAACAGTGGTCCCTCTCCACAAAGATGGTGCCTCAATGGATCCTGGAAACTATCGCCCCATAAGCCTGACTAGCTTGGTCTGCAAAGCTATGGAAAGGATCATCATGGACCTCATAAATAAAGATATTGGGGACCTACAGACACTGGATCCTACCCAGTTCAGCTTTGTTAAGGGAAGGGGAAGGTGGTCCACACAGCCTACCTGGACCTCGCAAAAGCCTTCGATACAATACCCCACTCGGGCATTATAGATAAGCTCACCAGCTTAAATATAAACCCCTATGTCACTAGAAGGGTTGCAAACTGGCTCAAGGACAGAACCCACATGGTTAGAATTGCTGGAGCCATGTCAGACTCCAAACCAGTTACTAGTGGCGTCCCACAAGGCTCAGTCCTGGGACCTCTCTTGTTCAGTATATATTTCTCGGAGGTACAGGCCAACACGGAAGGACTGTGGCTGACCAAGTTCACAGATGACTGCAAACTGGGCGCCATAATTGATTCTCCAGCCGACACAAGCATCCTCCAATAGGGCCTCATAGAAACAGACAACTGGTGTCAGAGCCATGGCCTCAAGCTAAACGCCAAAAAGTGTATAGTCATCCCCTTTGGCAAAAACAAAGTGCCCACAAATTACCACATAGGTGGTAATCCACTAAGTACAGAAGAAGTAATTAGGGTCCTGGGGACCCAAGTTGATAGCAATCTCTCATTTGACAACCACGTGGCCAAAGTGGTTAGTAAAACATTTTATATAGCCCACCTAATCATGAAGGGATTCACATCTAGATCAAGGGAGGTCATCGTGCCTCTTTACTCATCCCTCATCAGGCCCATAATTGAGTACAATGCCCCTTTTGGGATGTACCTTACCAGACACCTGCAGCAACTGGAAAGACCCCAAAAGTACCTCACCAAGAAGATCAAAGGGCTCAAACAGATGCCATATGCTGCCTGGTTAAAGAAACTCCAGCTCTACTCAGTGGCATACCGCCTGCTCAGAGGCGATCTGTGCCTGACGTATAAAGCCATGTCCAACCCGGAATTAATGGACATGCTGCACCTCAGAAAATCCAAATCCCATCGAGCTACGCACTCGAGAGACTTGAACCTCAGCACTGAAATAAATAGGACATGCTGGAGGGACAGATTCATAACCCAGAGGCTCCCTTCACTCTGGAATAAAATCCCAGTCCAGGTTAGGCAGAGTCCCTCATTGACTCTCTTCAAGAGGAATCTTGATGAGTGGATGGGAGATCGTAGGTTTACCCCGGGTATCACTTCTGTGTCACTGTTAGACAAAGGCACAGTATACTAATCTCAAAAAAGGGCATAGCAAAATGAATTTAAAATGGGTGGCGAAAGCCAAACACACTCTGGTGAGGCTTATAAATGCCCTAGGGCAAATAGCCTAGTATGAACCTAAAACTGGCCAAATCAATGCCTTTACCAAACAACATAATATTGACAACATAGCTATTACAGAAAGATGGCTGAAACCTGGCATCCCTAGTCTTCACCTCATACCAAACTATTTATATTGTACCTACAAGATTACAGACCAGGCAAAACATGAGGAAAGAAGCATTAGTCATCTTCAAAGACAACTTTAACCCCAAAAGAGCTGCAAAAGTTAGCAGCTCAGAATCAGATCCTAACTGGGTACTTTTAAAATTTCCAGTAACCAACCAAAAACCGTTTTTTATAATCAATGCATACCTACCTTTGACAGCTGCGTTACCAAAATTCAGTACCCTCATCAAACAATTATATGACAAAGTTCCCAAAAACTGTAACCTAATCACTACTGGCAACTTTAATCTTCATTATATAGGACCTAAAACCATTGATAGGTCAGATCCCTCTGCCAGCTTAAGTCTTACCAAAATAAATTTTGAAGCCACTAGGTAAAACCTTCAATCCAACAGGCACACATTACTAGATCTTGTTCTAACTAAAAATCCTACAATGACACCTAAGCTCAGCATACATGCACCTTCTGTCAGTAATCACTGTCCTATAACTTTCTCAGTACATAATCTAACATCAAAAATATAAACCTAAACTTATCACCTTCAGACCCAAAACCATTCAGAATATCACTAATCTTAAAATAAAAACTTGCCACCCTTGATTGGTCTCACTCACTTGCCACAAAATGCTCCAAATGAAGAGAAGCAGCTAACCTTGCCAATATCCTACTGCAGTTGCAAAATAAATTATTTGCCTTAGTACAAAGGCTACCTTGACCTCATGAACATGATTGGTTTTCTAATGAACTCAAACACCTCCTCAAATTACATGATGAAGCATGGCACAATTGGAAATGCAACCATTCGACAGATTCCCATGCCAAATATATCTCACTGTGCAACCTAGCCAAGCAATCCATCTGCAGACACAAAAACAGCCATACCAAAGCAAACAAATCACACTTTTAGCCAAACCCAAAAGATTCTGGAAAGAAATTAACATGCTGACTTGTCAAAAAATCCAACATAACTCCATTCCCCTGAACCCCTCTACCACCAGCACATTCAAACTCTCATGCACTGACTTCCTCAGTGAGTTCAGCAACCTGACACATCAACACAAACTTACCACCCACAACCATCCTCTCACCCCTTTTCATTCCACTTCAAAAAGATTAGAACCAAAGACAGTGAAACAATTGGACCAAATACAAACTGATACTCCCCCAGGCTCAGATAACCTAGACTCCGTTCATTTATCTTTGTAAGGTCTACATCTCCCACTTTCTCACACATAAGCAACATCTGCTAAATTAATAAGATTATGCCTCAAATACAGAAAACAGCAATAGTCACTCCCATTCCAAAACCACCCAAGCCTATTACTGCTTTGTGATTCTGTCCTATGTTAATACTTCCTATTTTAGGTAAAATACTAGAAAAATGTACAACAAAACTTCTGCTTATTTACATCAAAAGCAGCTTCTCTCCAAGAATCAACATGGACTCTTGTCTGGACACAGCACCAGAACCTCTCTCTACTCCATCACAGATGACGTCCAATCCAATATGGACAAAGACAACCTGACAGAAGCCATCTTTATTGACATCACAAAAGCCTTTGATCTAACTGACCATAACTTACTATTTGACAAATTAACTGAAAAAGGCATTGCTGAAAATGCAAACCCTTGGTTTGTAGACTTCCTCAGCAACATATACTTCAAGACAAAAGCAGGCATTGCCACCTATGAAACAGCTCCTCTTATGAAAGGAGTCCCCAAGGGTTTCACTTTATCCCCCCATTCCAACTAAAAAACACTGTGAAAAGAAAACCAGAGAAGACCCACTGAAACTGCTTTAGCGTAAAAAATCCTTTAATCTCCGCTTTCATCTAGTAGACTTCTTCAGAAAAGATAATGTTACACTCACAACACAGCATATTTATATCAGAACAGTTAAAAATAATTACAGCAATTAAAACAGTTAATACACCCTAATTAAACAATTAACTTCCAAAAGTTACAGATTTGAAACTCTAACTATAAATTTTAAGAAAGCTTATTTCCTAAAAAACATTTTATGTTAACACTATTGTTCAAACCAGATGGATTGTCCGCATTTAATCTGAGTTGCCACAGAGTTTCTTTCCTTTCAACTCTCTTTTTATTATTACCACCTCTCAAATCTTTTTTTTACATGTTCAAACACAGAAAAAGTAAACTTTTTACTTAGTGAACAACTAAGTGCATGCCTATATAAGACGTTGTTAGTGTCTCTGCATTTGATAGCATAAATGTGTTCTTTAATACGTGCATTTAATTGCCTAGTAGTCATGCCGATGTAGAATGCTGAGCATCCTGAACACAAAGCAATATACACAACATTAGAGCTCTGGCATGTAAACCTTCCTGGTATCATAATAGTTCAGCTAAAGTGTGACACAGTTAAATATGGTCCTTCATGAATATATCTACAAACTTTACAAGAGTAACATTTGTCCATACCCTTCGGTTTGTCAGACTTGGGTAACAAAACTTTGTTCTCATCATTCTCTAGCAAACTTTTAATGTTCAGGAAATAATATCAGGATTCACAGCAATAGGGCAACACACAGAAGTACCACAGAAGTCACAGGAAAATAAAGTTAAATTTAAGTTGAATTTAATGAAGCGCTTTTCGTCTGTGGTGTACACAGACTTCCTCAGACAAAAAGTATTACAAACTACATTTAACTGAACAGCAGCTTAAATATCCAGCAGTATTAAGTCAAAGGTTCAATTAACCAATCAGGCACACCTTGAACCATGAATAAAATTTAAAGTTAAAGCAAGCTCACAGGACTTGAGTTCAATCACTCACATTATATTAAAATTAAAAATAAAACTAGACAATCATAAAATCAGCCAGTTGTTAGCCTATCATCTAAATAAACACTAGCCACTACCTGATATAAACAAGTACAAAACACAAAACAGTTAGAGTGTGTTACAAACTCATAAAGGCAAAAGACTATCTAACCAGGTTCTTAAGTTTAAGAAGGCTGCTAATAGAGCAGCCTTCATTGAGACCTGGTAGAGCATAGGCATTTAATCTAATTTGCCATCGCAATTCAGACGCCTCTAATAATAGGTGTACAGGGGCTCCTCTAATAGTGTCATGCATTTGTTCTATAACCATAAACTTAAAATGGTGGTCTTTATGCTGGATGATATGTTTAGCAAGAGCATTTTCATCTTTCGCTTTGTTAATTGCATATTGATGTTCGTAGATCCGATCTTTAAATCTACGCTCGGTTTTACCTACATAAAAACCTGTGCATTTTTGGCATAATGCCACATAGACCACCATTTTAGAATTACAAGTGCATCTGCATCTAATGTCGTATCTAATATTATCAATGTCAAATCGGTTTGATTCAAGAATGTGACGACATTGATTGCAGTTTTGACATTTGAACATCCCAGTAAGGAATGTGACTTACTTAAGAATATGTTCCTTCATAGAGGCTATCCGCTTAACTTATTAGACAACTTAGTCAATGAGGTGATTAACAAAAGATCCAGTGGGTTTTACAAACCTATACTGAACATCAGTTCTTCCGGGTTGGCCGAGTCTAGGTTAGAATGTATAGGTGGAACTACTCCTATACATAATAATAACACTAGATTAATTCTTACATATTGTCCAAGTAGTAGGTCTATTATGGACATCATTACTAAGAACTGGAACTTGTTCCGTTCCAACCTTGCAATTTTGAACAAACTGGGAGTTAAACCTGAGGTTACATATAGAAGGGGTAAAATATGAAAATGTTGTTGGAACAACCTGAGCGGCAGAGTACCCGTACTCCTGGGATGTTCAAATGTCAAAACTGCAATCAATGTCGTCACATTCTTGAATCAAACCGATTTGACATTGATAATATTAGATACGACATTAGATGCAGATGCACTTGTAATTCTAAAATGGTGGTCTATGTGGCATTATGCCAAAATGCACAGGTTTTATGTAGGTAAAACCGAGCAGATTTAAAGATCGGATCTACGAACATCAATATGCAATTAACAAAGCGAAGATGAAAATGCTCTTGCTAAACATATCATCCAGCATAAAGACCACCATTTTAAGTTTATGGTTATAGAACAAATGCATGACACTATTAGAGGAGCCCCTGTACACCTATTATTAGAGGGGTCTGAATTGCGATGGCAAATTAGATTAAATGCCTATGCTCTACCAGGTCTCAATGAAGGCTGCTCTATTAGCAGCCTTCTTAAACTTAAGAACCTGGTTAGATAGTCTTTTGCCTTTATGAGTTTGTAACACACTCTAACTGTTTTGTGTTTTGTACTTGTTTATATCAGGTAGTGGCTAGTGTTTATTTAGATGATAGGCTAACAACTGGCTGATTTTATGATTGTCTAGTTTTATTTTTAATTTTAATATAATGTGAGTGATTGAACTCAAGTCCTGTGAGCTTGCGTTTTAACTTTAAATTTTTATTCATGGTTCAAGGTGTGCCTGATTGGTTAATTGAACCTTTGACTTAATACTGCTGGATATTTAAGCTGCTGTTCAGTTAAATGTAGTTTGTAATACTTTTTGTCTGAGGAAGTCTGTGTACACCACAGACGAAAAGCGCTTCATTAAATTCAACTTAAATTTAGCTTTATTTTCCTGTGACTTCTGTGGTACTTCTGTGTGTTGCCCTATTGCTGTGAATCCTGATATTATTTCCTGGTTTGTGCTGCTTAGTACTTGGTTGTTTCAAAACTTTTAATGTTACTGATTTTCCTGTGTACAAAGTTGGGCACTTTTCCTAATACTAAATTTAAATCTGTGTTACCTTCAATAATCTTCCAGTTGTTACTAATTATAGTTCTAATCATGTCACTATCTACAGAAATGTCCAAAACAAATCTTGGAACATTAAAAGTAGAAATATTGTCAGAACTGGTTTGTTTACTAGGCCCCCTATTATTCATATTTATCAACAAACTCCCATCTGTTAATTTTCAGACATCTCTAATTCTTTATGCAGATAACCTATTGAAACAAATCCCAGTCTATTATGCAAATTCAGTTCTAAGATGACCTCCAAACACTGAATCAGTGGCTAAAAGGTAAGAAACCTATACTCAATCCCTGAAAAACAAAAGTAATCCTATTCGCAACCAACCAAAAAATAGCTGAAGCACCCAGGTTTCTTAAGATTAAAGATGCTAACAAAAACCACCGTAGAAACTACCATATCCTTCAAACAACTTGGTGTTTGGCTAGAGCAATCTCTTAACTTTCAAGTACACATTCAAAACATGCAAAATAGATCTTCACATTACTGATCTGGGTAAGCAAATTATTGCCTCATCTGTCCAAGCCAGTCAAAGCTGCCACAGGCAAAGGAATAATCTTATCTCAGCTTGAATATGGACTACCCATTATAGCTGCACCCAAAGAAAAGTGCCACCACTTTACAAAACATCTCCAATTAAATCTTTTGGTTCATTACAAACTCTCAACAGTGAAAACCACTGCCTCTCACTAGAGATAAATACCACAATACATTTGAGAGTGAACCTCCTAGTATGATCACTAATTCATAAAGCCCTTTCTCCTAAAACATCATCCCCTCTAACTGATAAACTTTTCACAGAACCCCCCCACATATAATCTCAGAGGTATCTCTAAATCTCAACCTACCCTTCTAACTCCGAAAGGTAAACTTTGTTGTACAAACCATGCATTCTCCATCCTAGCACCTAAATTGTAGTACCTTATTAGTCTCTCCATATGAGATGTCCAAAAGTACTCACACTTCAGACAAGGAACACCTGCAGCTGCACTCCCTCAGGTCACATTGCATGAGCCTTGCAGATCCTGTTTCATCCTTCCTTATCTCATCTTGTCATTTCCTCATTTACTGCCACTCATCATCCTGCTTCTCTCTGCTCTTTGCATCTCTCTCTCGCACTTCTCATTTCTATGACTCTCTCTGTTGACTCTCCCTGTTGCATGACTCTCCCTCACTTTTTCTCTTCCTTTTCCACATGGTATCCTTTCTTACAACTATTCTCACTTTCTTCTTCTAATGTCTTCATAGCTCTGTATGTAGTGGCATAGCTAGAGTTTGTGCCACCCAGGGCTGAGTTTGCCACCTCTCTTCTCTCACAAAATCATGCTCAAATGAGCCCTCACCCCTGCAGCCATTCCAGTGTCCCATTACTTGCCTATTTCTTTCCATTTACCATAAACATTGTAATGTGCATACTGTGTTATGCTTTACTTACACAATGATTATTTGGATTTCATTTAAAACTTTTATTTTAAATTTTATAGCACAAACACTGATAGACATTTGCTAAACAAAGCAATGCAGTCTCACAATGAAAACAGATTTAGCATTAAAACTCCTCTGCGCTTGAAACTCCCATTCATTGAAAAAGCATTGAAACCCACATTCAAAGAAAATGCATCTAGCCAGTGGCGGATAAAGTTTAGCTTTGTGCTGTTTTCAAAGCATAGGCCCCTTGCACACAAATTTAGGACCATGCAAACATACATGTGTTCTTTGATTCACCTTCCTGATTGTATTAAAATATATTCCTTGTATAATACAGCACAGTTGTTAGAGCATGTTTTAAATTTGCTTTGAATAATTTGCCAGTAGGCAATGAAACAAAATAAATGAACCAACAATGACAAAACTGCCAAATTCAGAACATTTTCAAAATAAAATTATACTCGCTGTCATTACAATACACCAATATCAGTAAATATGCACGATGTCTGCAAAAGTAAAAGTCATATAAATAATTCCACATTAAAGAGATCTGTAACTAATTAAGAGGTTGCTGCTAGCAAACAATTTTACATTTCATTGTTTCATCTACAAATAAAGTACCTGTTGCCCTTGAAGAATAAATTGCTGATATTACATTACAAAAATGATAAGCTTGCAATACTGCAACAGGGAAAGGATGGCAAATTGATAACAGGTTCATAGTTACTAAGTATCTCCTGCAAAGAAGGCCATTCTCAGGACTGCAACATCCACCCCCTTTAAAGTACAATACAGTATAGTATCAGCAACCCCATCTACATAATGTGGGAGTAGAACCACAACCTTCTGCATCAAAAGCAAGTATACTACCTGTTGTGCTACTAACAATGCAAATAGACCTGGTATAAGCAGAACTAAGTTCTTCCTCTGAAGCTCTCAGTTCCTTGTAAAATCCACTTGACACTCAACTATATCTCTCTCAACTTTGCAGCACAAGAAATCTGGAAAAAGCCAAAATTTATTGGGGAGGGACAAAGGGACAAAAACCAGGGACACATTTTAACATCTCTTGCATAATTCTAGAAAGTTACTAGGATAAAATGTTTTGTGTTACCATGCATTTCCTGAAAGATAGGCATACTGAAACTTAAATGGCTATCATTATTTAGTGAATTCAGTTCTCACTGATTTGCCAGAAAACCACAGATTTTAAGACGAACAGACCAAAAGTATGAGGCAAACATCCCAGACACTCTGTGAAAATCTGAACATTTAAGAGCTATGGACTAAACTCCTTAAATTACAAGTGGTAGTATGGGTAGAGAAGTCAGGCTCTTGTTTCTTGTACCCAAGATACAGGGTTTGAGCCGGAGTAACATTAACCATCACACACACACACACACACACACACACACACACACACCTAAAATCAAACTGCTTCCCTTAAATGGCGCACACACCTAAAATCAAACTACTTCCCTTACTTGAAGCAGCAGCAGCAATTACACACACCCCATTCCCTTACTTGCATTGGCAGATGCAAACGTCCATTACTTGAAGCAGCAACTGTAAAAATCAAACTCCCTTACTTAAATTCAACAAGCAGCAATTTCCATTCCCTTACTTTGTGAAGCAGCAAACCACTGTATTCCGTTAATTTCCCATGCCTTTCAAACTTATGTTGGGGTGGGCGGACAGGACGCCTGTGCAACAACGCACACACAGACGTGATTTGACCAGACCAGCTACGGAACTGTTGTTAAAAAAAAAAAAAACGCCCTTAGAAAACAGTGTTTTTTAAATTAACCTACTAAATGTGACAGCCCCAAAAGTGAAAAGTACCACCCATCTCGCCCCCCTCCCAGCTACGCCACTGTCTGTATGTAATGATATACTGCTATCCCTGTAGCATAACAGATCTCAGTCATTATGACTACATCTTATCCAAAAAGCTCTGATAAGCATCATTTGATTTTTTTTTTGCACTGTTAGCAGCTTCTTGAACTAAATGTTGTAGCATATTCCTGGAACTATAAATGTGTGCGCGTGTGTGTTTGTGTGTGTGTGTTATATATATATATATGTATGTATACACAAATATAGATGTATGTACATATATGTAGAGACTTACATATAAAAACAAATTATATATATATATATATATATATATATATATATATATATATATATGTGTGTGTGTATATAAATATATATATATATATATATATATATATATGTATATATACATACACACACACAAACACACAAATAATTATATAGATACATATGTTTTTAGCAAATCCTTGTATTTGTAACTAAGTTTTGGTCATTTCTTATGTGGTCCGGTTCACCTGAGCTATGCCTGCAAATGGTCTACTGATATCAGTGCACTATCCTGGTAAACAAACAAATATAAATAAATAGATAATATTTTTGCAGTAATATCCCATTTCTTATTATATAATAGTTACACACATCTGTCCCATATATTTTCCAGACAGCCCACAGTAACATCAGACTAATTTAGTTCTTCTTCTTTTCTATACTATCCCTTCATACCGCTCAACTGTCTATATTTTTGACTCATATTTTAGGTCATTTCCTTAACATTTTTGGTTTTCTAACAAAAACAAACCCAACTGCAGCAACCAAACAAAACTGTAAAACTGTAAAAATTCCCCAAAGCAGGCAGAAGACAGCTTGATACGCAGCTAAATCAAAAAACTTGATGAACCAGCAAGTAATTGTACCAAAAAACTTTATTGCAGAGAAAGAATGTTAGCGCTTTCACGGTAATACCATACCGCTTCTTCAGACAAACATGAATAGGGACAGAATAACTTATATGCAAATGACAATCTCAAACAGCTTAACAGCCAATAGAACAAACATTCATGCAGCCACATTCTCAGCTTAAAGGCATATAAAGTAGATATTTACTAGCATAAAATCTGATAAAAAAATCATAAATAAATAAAAATAATAAATAATAAAAAAAATAATAATAAAAACAATAGCACAAATAAATAAAACACGAAAGATATTCATAAATATGTAAACAAACAACAATAAACACCCTACAGCCATTTATTCCTTAATACAGGCTTAAGGGGGACATGATCATTCAACCCCATAACTAGGTGTGCCCCCAGCCTCAATATCCACTCTAATGCGACCACCTCAGTACGAGTCACTATATCACCACCTCACAGACCTGGGCTTATCACACAATACCTGGAAGACAAAGTTATGTTCATGGCCAGTAGACAAAACATGTTTCGTTAAGGCACTAAAATCATATTGCTTCTTCATGCAATAAGCATGGTCCCTAATTCTTTCTTTTAAGCTCCTGTTCGTCTTACCAACATAGAATTTATAACAGCACTGACAATGTGCTAAATAAACCACATTCCTGGTGCAGCAATCAGCAGATGCCCTCAACTTCCACAAGTAGCCCATGACAGGGTGCCTAAAGAACCTAGACTCATTTATAAACTGACAAAAATTGCATTTATGACATTTAGATGTACCCATCAAAACTTGGGATCCAGACATAACCTGTCTAGGAAAACATAACTGTTGCCTTAAATTACTGTGGTTCTTATATACAAATCTGGGACCATCTGTTAATATGTCGGAACATCTGTTGTGAGTCTGTAAAATATGCCAGTTCCTGGTAACTATATCTTTCACCATATTAACACCGTGGGAGAATTTCAAAACAATAGGAGGACAACAATACCTACAATGTGATCTGATTGATTGCCTATACAGAGCAGAGAAATATGGACATGCTCTACTCTCATGCTCATGGTTATTCTGGCACAAGCTTGATCAACTTCAGCTTGGGTGTAACCCCTGACGGCAACCTCTTTCTTCAAATTTGACAAACTTCCTTCAAAGTCAGAGGTAGTACATGACAACCTCGAGACCCTGAAGGCTTGACCTCTCACAATATTCCCAAATATATGTTGTGGATGCATACTCTGCCTATGGAGATATGACGGTCTATATAACAGTCCTTCCTATGCATCCTGGTCAGCATTTTGCCATTCTCCAGCCGGATGTTCACATACAAGAAATCAACAGTGACTTGGAAACAAGTGAGGGTAAATTTCAAAAAATTTCTACTATTGTTTAAAAAATGAAAAAACAAGTCAAGCTCTTGCTTGTTGCCTTTCCAACCAATAAACATGTCATCAACAAAACATCTATAAATGGCAATATAACCTCTATGTTGTCCCAATACATGATGGAATTCCCATTCTGACATCACCAAATTGGCATAAGAATTAGCACAGCTGGTCCCCCATAGCTACACCAGATTGTTGCCAGTAACATTTATCCTGAAACAAAGATATTGTGTTCAAGGACCAGCTCTAGAAGCATGCACAGGAAGTCAATATGCTTCATGTCAAATTTATTACTCCTAGTCAAAACTTCCCTGACCATACTAATAACTTCCTGGTTATGAATGCACGTAAACAGGGATACATCTATCTTCACTAAAAATTGAATATCCGACATCCCCTCACTGGTCAAATTATATAAATCTCTCAAAAAGTTTTCAGTATCTTTCAATACAACTTCACTCATATCAAGAGTTATTCTAAGTTGTTTGTCCAAATAAATGGACATAGCCTGAGTCAACCAACCACTCCCAGCTACAATTGGTCTAAACTGTGGGAGTGTAGGGTGTTTGTGGATCTTGGATAAGCCATGAATCCGAGGAACGACAGGAAAGTCAGTAATAAAATAATCAAATAGTTTCTTGGTAAGCAGACCTAGATTAAAGCATTCAAGTAAACAATTATGTATTTGATTCTTCATCACACTCATATCAGCTTCCACACTAATATATGTATTAGTATCAGACATCTGATTCATCATATCATAATAATATCCAGAATCTAAAATCACTACACAGCCGCCTTTGTCTGCCGGGCAGATAGCTATATTTTCATTCTTAATTAAATCATTCAAGGCTTGTTGTTCAAATCTAGTCAGATTACTGCAACTTGTCATCTGCATTCTATTAATGACTTGATATATTTCTCTCTCACAAACTGTGAGGAAGACATTAAGTGCTGGTGTGAAAGCTGGTGTAAAAACACTGGGTTTCCTAAAAACCTTAAATTCAGTGTCCTGCCTCTCAGAAATATTAGGTCCCTCATCAAAAAACATACGTAAAGACAAATTACGTGCAAACAAATGTAAATTAATCATACAGTCAACAAAATCCACTTTAGCTGTGGGTATAAACTATCACCCTTTTGACAGTACTGACAATTCATGCTGTGTTAAAACGTCTGGAAATATTCCAGACTAAGTTGTGGCTCCCATCCCCCACATCTTTTTCAAGGAGCGGTTCTGTCGGACAGAACAGGATTCTTTGCATTTCTGTTCTTTCAGTCTTTTGTTGTTGAAAGAGTATTTCCTCCATGTATGAATAAAGAAGGGCAGAATCGGAAAATCAAGCTGAGAATGTGGGGGCAGTATCTTCCTTCTAACCACTGGACCCAAGTCATTGTGGGTAGCTGGTTCAGTACTTTTGGTAACACCAGGACAGTCCATCAGTGGTGTAGGATACACTGAACTATGAGGCTCCGGTGAAGTCACTTCAGTGCATAAATTCCCACCCCTATTCATGGTATCAGGGGGGGCTCAACAATAGCCCCCTGCACAGGGGCTGAAACTTAAGTGGATGATGCCAAAATCCACTTCTTTGCCCCATCAGTAGGAACAGAAGAATCTCTATTATCAGTACGATTAGCAGTATGCTGTGTTCTAGGCCATGCAAAGACGTGCTGGTTATGAAAATTATTGATGTCCCGAACCAGCTTTTTCTTCTTCACATTTAGGAGATGTTGTTCATATGCATTCACTTTTTCTATGATGTCATTAAGAAAAATATCTGAAGCATCCAGTCCCAAACATTGTGTCAACTCACACTGCTCTTCTCTAATCTGTTTGGCTAATTCAGTCTCCACAGGTGAGAAGTACTTGATCAAAAGTTTCAAATAGGCACAACCTGTGTCCAAATTGATCTTCTGCCAACTGGCCAAAAGATCTGGATAGGTGTTCCCATAGGTTGGCATACTAATGACACGCAGGCCTCTAGGTATAAAGTACAGTTTTGTACCTACCATAAATGTAGATGTTCGAAGATCCACATTGCTGCAGTCCTTACACTTGGGTAGTCCGCTGTCCACGGTCGGCCCGAATATCAAAGTATAAGGCTGACGTCGGTCAGGGCGCATTTAACTGACGTCAGGACGTCAGGGTATAAATGCGCATGACCGGCGTCATATCCTCAGTCTTTTCTTGCCCCAGATGTCAGAAGACCTTAAAAATAAAGGTCAAAACCAAAAGACAGCAAACAAATAACCAACCACCCTTGCACTAACTATATGTACAATATATATAATATACACAATATGTACAACCCAACCCACACAACCACCTCCAACTACAGAGGGGAAGGAGGGAGGGTAAATTGGACTGCAGCAATGTGGATCTTCGAACATCTACATTTATGGTAGGTACAAAACTGTACTATGTTCTTCATCTCACATTGCTGCAGTCCTTACACTTGGGTAGAATCTCAAAGCAGAGGTAAGGGAGGATGGCTAACTATAAGGAAGCAGGAGCTGCCAAAATGCCCTGCAAAACCGCAGTGGCAAAACCAGCCCTGGACTTAGAGTAAAGTGGCAGGTGATAATGCCTAGAGAAAGTATGCACAGAACTCCAAGTAGCTGCCTCCAAAATATCCTTGGTTGCCACTCCCCTCAAAAAAGCTGTTGAAGTGGCAGTAGCCCTAGTGGAATGAGGCCTAATCCCAGCTGGAACCTCCTTGCCATGATGGGAATAACAGAAAGCAATGCAAAACCCAATCCACTTAGAAATAGTTTGTTTTGACACAGGCTTGCCCTGAGAACTCAAAGCAAAAGAAACAAACAACTGCTGAGACTGCCTGAACCCTTTAGTTCTGTCCAAATAATAACGCAACTGCCTGTGTACATCCAAAGTGTGCAAAATCTTTTCCCCCTTATTTTGGGGATTTGCATAAAAAGTAGGCAAATGAATAGTCTGGTTTAAAGCCACACTAGAAACCACCTTAGGCATAAAGGAAGGATTAGTGCGTAATGATACCCTATCCTTATGGAAAATCAAGAAAGGCTCAACTGCCATAAGGGCCTGTAATTCAGAAACCCTTCTTGCAGAGGTAATGGCCAACAAAAAAGCAGTCTTCCATGATAAATATTTCAACTCAGCAGTAGCTGCAGGCTCAAAAGGTTGTAGAGTGAGTTTCTCCAACACAAAATTGAGATCCCAAGCAGGAGTAGGAGCTCTTCGTGGGGTCTTATATTCCTTGCCCCTCTAAGAAATTGCTTGAACAAAGGATGAGAAAACAATGGCGGGTCAATCATAGTGAGCTGAAATTGCTGCAGCATGAACTTTAATAGAAGAGAAAGACAAACCTTTGTCTAGTAACTCAGTAAGATATTGAAGAGCCACACACAAATTAGGCTCAGAAACATCAAAATCTTTTGCTGCACTCCAAAATAAAAATCTCTTCCATTTATCAGCGTACACTTTCCTTGTACTAGGCCTTCTAGCTTCCAAAATAACATTCAAAACTTGCTGAGGAAGTGGAGGCCCATTATGGTTCAAAACAGAATATGCCAGGCTGTTAGGTGCAGAGAGTGAAGCTTGACATTGAGCAAATGGCTGTCCTCCTGTGACAACAGGTGTGGAATCGAAGGCAAAGGCCATGGAGGCTTCCGTACTAGACTTCTTAGTAATGGGTACCAGTGCTGTCGAGGCCAATCTGGAGCTATTAAAATCATCCTTGGCTTGTCCTGTCTGACCTTCAGAAGTACCTTTGGGAGGAGAGGCAGAGGTGGAAAGGCATACACATGAAGATTGCTCCAATTGAAAGAAAGAGCATCCACTCTCCAAGCTGTGGGATGAAACCTTTCGTGCAAAACTTTGGCAGCTGATGGTTTAGTGGAGAAGCGAACAGATCTATGTCTGGAGTTCCCCATGACACTGTCAATTTCTGAAATACATGAGGATCCAATTTCCACTCGTGGGGATCCATAATTCGTCTGCTCAACACATCTGCTAAGGAGTTCTGTGCTCCTGGCAGAAACCTTGCCTGAAGATTGAGCTGTAAACTGAGAGCAGTCTCCCACAAAATCATTGCTTGCCTGCATAGAGGATAAGAATCGTTCCCCCTTGCTTGTTGATGTACCACATGACAGTTGTGTTGTCTGTTAGAATCAACACCTGTCCTGGAAGAAGGAATTCCTTGAAAGCTATTAATGCAAACTGGACTGCTAACATCTCCTTCATGTTGATATGTAGATGTCGTAGTCTGACAGGCCACTTGTTTTGTATCCACTTTCCATTTAGATGAGCTCCCCAAGCTTTGTCTGAGGCATATGTCGTTAAAATCTGACTTGCCTCTGGCCGGGTCACAGAGAGTCCCTTGTTTAGGTGACATTCCTGAGCCCACCACAAAAATTCCTTCTGAATGCAAGGTATTATTTGAATGACAGTGTCCAGATCCTGGCAGTGCTGTGTCCATACATTTTTGAGATACCATTGTAGCTTCCTCATATGCAGTTTGGCATTGGGAAGCACCAGAATACAAGATGCCATGAACCCTAAGGCTTGAAGGACTGTCCTTGCAGTCAGCCCGGACTGATGAGATAGTTGATGGAAGTAAAGGGATAGATTCTTTTGTTTGTCCGGGGTTAAAAAGGCCATCTGGGCTGCTGTATTCAGTCTCACACCCAGAAAGCACATGTCTTGAGAGGGTACTAGACTGGACTTTATTTCGTTCACAGAATACCCTAGGCATCTTAGCACTGCTATCACATATTCCAAATGACGAAGAAGCTCTTCCCTTCCTTGAGCCAGAATTAGGCAGTCGTCCAAATAAGGATAGATCTGTATTCCTTGTAGTCTGAAGAAGGCTATCACTGGAGCCAGAACTTTCGTGAACACTCTGGGCGCAGTAGATAAACCAAAGGGCAATGCAGAGAACTGATAGTGAGAAGTCCCAGCTCGAAAACGCAGATACTTTCTGCAACTGAGTCTGATAGGAACATGAAGGTAAGCCTCCTTGAGATCCAAAGTTACCATCCAATGATCTTTGCCCAGCAGAGGTAAAAGCTGCTGCAACGTCAACATTTTGAACTTGGGAATGTCCAGATAAGTGTTGAGGATAGATAAATCCAAAATTGGTCTCCACGTGTTCCCCTTCTTTGGTACTAGGAACAGGCGAGAATAAAATCCTAGGCCCACTTCTGGCAGAGGGACCGGCTGTATGGCCCCTAGTTGGAGCAACAGAGAAACCTGTTTGTGAGCCTCTAGTCTTTGTTGAGGAGGAACGTCTGGCATGCCTTTGAAAGGAGGCAAGGTATGGAAATAAAACCTGTAGCTGTGGTGTATGATATCCAATACCCATCTGTCCTGGGTAATTAAACTCCAATTTTCTTTGAAAAGTGCCAACCTTCCCCCCAAAGGTGCTGCCAGACGAGCAGGCCCTGGCAGCTGAAAAGGTAGGTCATTGGGTCTGCTTACGAAAGGACTGACCCCTGCCCTCACCGAAGCCTGTGCAGGAGAACTCCCTGTTCTAGGCCTGAAAGAGCCCTGAGCTCTGCCCTTACCACGTCTAGATCTACCCCTAGACTGGGAATCATAAGAAGGATACGTCCACCCCTTAGTAGGCCAATTTCTACTAAACTTTGGAGGCTGGACCTGCAAAAATCTTTAACAGTCTGCATAGACTTAGCCTTGTCTTCCATTTTCTTTAAGACTGTCTCAACAGGAGGACCAAACAACACGTCAGATTGTAAAGGAGCATCTAAAATCCTTGTTTTAACATGTTCAGACAAATTCTGATCCCTCAGCCAGGCGTGCCTGCGAAGAACAGTCCCAGTGGCAGCCACCCTAGACGAGGCCTGTACAGCATCAAAACCACATTGCAAAGAATGCTTACCCACCTGTTCAGAAACATGTACTAAATCTTGCAACTCTTTACAATCAATACCTACTGCCAGAGCATCAACCTTAGACTTCAATTGTGAAAGGAGATAGTTTTGGTATTTCAACATGTGAAACTGGCAATTCAGAGCCCTCATAGCAAGAGTGGAAGAAGTATAAACTTTCTTTCCCCATCTATCCAAGGCCCTAGCCTCCTTGTCTGTAGGAACCGGATTCTTAACAACAGAAGCCTTAACACCCTTAGGCCCCTGGCTAACAGTTTCTGGGTCTGCCCTAGGACTCTTAAAAGATACTTGTGAACTTCAGGCACCCTGTAATACCTATCCGGCTTAACAGGAGCAGGAGGCAAAGAATCAGGATTAAGAGAAGCTTCTGTAAAAACATCTTCCACTACATCCAAAACAGGAGGTATAGCCAAAGGCCTATGCTGGGGTAAAAACAGAAATTCCCTAAGCCGTTTCCTGGAATCAGAGAAGTCCTGACCCTCCCACTTAAAATGCTCCCTCATGGAATGAAGGGTTTCTGAAAAAGAAAAATCCTCAGGAGGAGTAGCAGAAGGAGTAGAATCATCCACATCAGAATCAGAATAAGGAGAGTACTCCTGCAAGTCTTCAGCCGAAGACTCTGAAACATCCGAAGCTTGCTCAAAACCCCCCAGCTCAGGCTCCACCCTAGGTCTCTTAGCAGGAGGGGGCATAGAACCCCTAATCAAAGTAATCAAATCTTCTGCCATTTTAAGCATATGCTTCTTGGGCATAGTACCTGAAGAGCTAGGGGCAACACCAACTGAAGCTAAACCTGGCCTGCCCCTGGGAGAAGCCTTAGAAACAGAAGGAGAGGGCCTAGCCACCTTAGGAAGGGAGGGGAGTATAGTAACCTGAGAAGCCCCCTCAACCTGACTTGCCTCCTGAGAGGCCACATCTTGCAATAATAAGGTCTCACTCTGGGAACACAAAGAAATCTCCGGTGGAGCCACCGGCTCCACCGACACCTCTAAAGAACCGGCGTCCGGTACAGACGGTTCTTCTAGCCTAGGCTTAACTGTCTTGTCCTTGCGCTTCTTCGAGGAAGCGGGCGTTGGAGCATCCGACGGCATTTTATAATTGCACCGCTTCCCAAAGACTAACCTTGCACAATCCAACCTTCTCTTTATAGTGCGTTTATTAAATCTAGCACAAGAGCGACAGCCAACAACGTCGTGCTCAGGCCCTAAGCAAGGAATACACAAAGTATGATAATCTCTATGCGGTATCTGTTTCCCACAAGAAACGCAATTATTAACTTTTTCTGACATCCGGTAAAAAACTAAAATATTCCCCAACGGGGTACTTAGCCAACTTTGAACTCGGTCTGAAACTTCTAAATCGAAAAATCTCAGAACGCCAACCGGCACTTGCAATGCTGCTTCTGCATCGGACCATGCGGCAAAAAAGACTGAGGATATGACGCCGGTCATGCGCATTTATACCCTGACGTCCTGACGTCAGTTAAATGCGCCCTGACCGACGTCAGCCTTATACTTTGATATCCGGGCCGACCGTGGACAGCGGACTACCCAAGTGTAAGGACTGCAGCAATGTGAGATGAAGAACATCATTATGTTCCAAACAAACCTCAAGGTGGAATCGTTGGCATTGTAACCTTTTAAACTTGTATAAATTATTCTCAAGATTTTTTCTCACCTCACGAGCCTTATTGTCCATGGTACACACAGCATTCTGATCAGTGTCCAGTCGCAAATCCCCCCATGCACAGAATATTCAAAACATTATCTAGTCTGTTCATTATAGGAAGATTTCCCAAATCTGAAGCATCTTCTGCCATAGCTGCAAACAGTATGAATAACAAAACAAACCCAACTGCAGCAACCAAACGAAACTGTAAAACTGTAAAATTCCTCAAAGCAGGCAGAAGACAGCTCGATATGCAGCTAAATCCAAAAACTTGATGAACCAGCAAGTAATTGTACCAAAAAATTTTATTGCAGAGAAAGAAAGTTAGCGCTTTCACGGTAATACCATACCGCTTCTTCAGACAAACATGAATGGGGACAGAATAACTTGTATGCAAATGACATAATCTCAAACAGCTTAACAGCCAATAGAACAAACATTCATGCAGCCACATTGTCACCTTAAAGGCGTATAAAGTAGATAATATTTACTAGCATAAAGTCTGATAAAAAATAAAAAAATAATAAAAACATTAGCACAAATAAATAAAACATGAAAGATATTCATAAATATGTAAACAAACAACAATAAACACCCTACAGCCATTTATTTCTTAATACAGGCTTAATGGGGACATGATCATTCAACCCCATAACTAGGTGTACCCCCAACCTCAAGATCCGCTCTAACTTGACCACCTCAGTATGAGTCACTATATCACCACCTCGCCAACCTGGGCTGATCACACTGGAAGACAAAGTTATGTTCAGGGCCAGTAGACAAAACATGTTTATATTTTATTTTTTATCAGATTTTATGCTAGTAAATATTATCTACTTTATATGCCTTTAAGCTGAGAATGTGGCTGCATGAATGTTTGTTCTATTGGCTGTTAAGCTGTTTGAGAGGATGTCATTTGCATACAAGTTATTCTGTCCCCATTCATGTTTGTCTGAAGAAACAGTATGGTATTACCGTGAAAGTGCTAACTTTCTTTCTCTGTAAGTTTTTTGGTACAATTACTTGCTGGTTCATCAATTTTTTTGGATTTAGCTACATATCGAGCTGTCTTCTGCCTGCTTTGGGGAATTTTACATTTTTGGTTTTCTGGCAACGCATTGAGGATTGAAATGATAAAATAGTAATACACATTTGAGTTTCAGACTTCCTATTCTTCAGAAAATGCATGTTAATGCATAAACTGTTATTTAATCAAATTTCTAATTTTATAAGAGAAATAATAAAAATCTGTCCCTATTTGTGGCCCTTTGCCCCGCCATTTTTTTTTGGCTGTGTCCGTATTTCTTGTGTTCAGAGGTTAAGAGAAAAGCTATCCTTATAATAACCATAACAGATCATATGCGATATTCATGGCTGTGCACTTGTGCAAGTTGCAAACACATGCAAGCGCAATGCAATTCATGGAGCATCGATGCGCATATGTACAAGGCACTAAAAGTCATAGAGGAAGTCGTATGCAGTTGGGTACTCAGTAATATTTAAATGAGAAAAATGCATATAAATGCCATGCTGATGT
The DNA here is from genome assembly GCF_019279795.1 of Protopterus annectens. NCBI lineage: Eukaryota > Metazoa > Chordata > Ceratodontiformes > Protopteridae > Protopterus > Protopterus annectens. The sequence continues at coordinate 713,325,896 of NC_056743.1, forward strand.
ATGCAGTTGCAGAACAGTACACATGTTAATATTGTGCACAATGAACATATAAAAAGGCAAGCATCCCCATTTTTGTCACTTTGGATCTGGCAAAAATGGTTGCTATTGTGTTTTGATTGTTTCATGCACTGAAACACTTGTTGCCATGATTCTATAATCCAGTGTGCTTGTCAAGCTCACATTCCCCCTATGAGGCAATCAGGGCCCCACATGATCCATGGGAGGTACTGTAAGAAGAAGGTTACCATTCCATGAACTGCCAAGTAGTGTGTGATATACATGGATTTACCACCAGCATCTGGGCCTAAGCACCTATAATTCTTGCATTTGTCAAACAAGTTCACTGTAATACCACTTCCTGGAAAGCAGGATACTACATGAACATGGGTAAGTGCACCAGAATTCTCTGCATGGTAGGATAAAATATGGACACGGATAATTGTACCAGAATTCACTGCATGGTAGGATACCATGTGGAAACCAGTAAGTGCAACAGAATTCACTCAATACCCCCTACAACTACTTTTATAAAGATTAACTAAGGTTTAATGATTAACCACCCCCATCTGCATGTGCCCCCCTTTCAATTTGTGTTTTACAGGTGCTGCAAGTTACACATATAGACAACGGCTTATGACAATTTTTTGTAATCCACATGGAACTGCAAAGGACTGCTACACCACCTCCACCACCCTGTCAGAGATCAAGTCACTGAGATGGTGTTTGGCTTCCTTAAAGTCAGTTAGTACTGCTTGAGCAAGTCTTGGAGGAGCATATTCCACAGTATGACCCTGCTACTGCACATTACATGTTTTTTGCTTGTTACATCCTGCATAACATGATTCTGCAGTGGTCTGGTAAATCAGTGCAGCAACCCTAACCATGGGACACCCTACCAGTTTTGCATCACACTCACATGCACCACCTGAAACTTGTACCAGGAAGGATAGGGAGGGAGTAACATGGCACCTCCTGGGAAACACTAAGTGACAATGCAGAGTCACAAAGACAAAACTTGATGCATGTAGTGTTAAAAGTAGGCTACATTGCATACTGTATGGTTGACTTACTCTGTGCATTAGATATTCCCATCATACACAAAAGTACAGTTAACATACTCAAAGTCAGCATAATTTACAGAGCATTCCTTGGACAGAGAGACAAGTCCTAGGCACATTAAGCAGGGGCTGATGGCTGGAAAAGTAAGAATTGTGAAGCAGGCCATCTTTGAAGATGATGAGTTTTCATGCAGACATGATTTTAGGAGAAAATCTGAGGATGTTATGTTCCTTATTTAATTAGGACACACCCTTTCATATGAAAGGATTATAGATATCAGTTTAATTTAATGGCTTTCAAACCACATGTAAAAGAATAAGTGTTATTTGGTTATATTTTTCTTGACCTCCTAACAGATGCATTTATATTTCCCCTTATTTAAATTTGCTTTTAAAAGTTTTTCTTATCTTGGGTTTTGCTGTCATCTCTGCTGGAGGTGGCGATTGGGCAGGTTGGAACATGTATGACATGGAATATACATGTCACATATGGACTGTATCTTATAAAATGTCCCTTAATGATATTGTAAGAGGTGGTCCAATAAAATCCAAATGAGAACTGGACTTTGAGTTGCTGCACTGACATGACCAACTTCTTGCTGCTGAGGCCCTTGAGAGTGACTAGCCTACGCTGCATAAGTGTGACCCAGATTGTGAGGCTCTTCCATGCATTAATCTAAGGAAGATTATACATGTCCTCCCTGCAGTCACATGAGTCTCCTCTGGGTGCTTTGGTTTCCCCCCACATTCCAAAGACATGCAGTAGGTGGATTGGACACTCTAAACTGGCCATAGGTGAGTGTGTGTACACAAGTGAGTGGTATGAGTGAACTACCGTGGCAGGGCTAGCCACCCGGTGGTGTAAACCTTGGCTCAAGATGCTTTTCACTGCTGATGTGATACCCCGACCCCACGTGCAAAATGGGAAAAGGGGTTGAGGATGGATGGATGTCCATCATGCTGACTAGTGGAGTAATCTGCAGTTCGCTTGGCCACATGAGGTGCATGCATGTGTAAGAGATCCTATCACTGGTAACATGTCAGTCATGTGCGTCTATTAAATCCTTATGTGTATGCGTCAGAGGGTGACTTGGATGCCGTGTTATCAACCATGCTCAATAGGGGATCATCATGGCATTTTAAATGGCCTCTGCCATTCCCATGTACTGAAAAATGTTCTCAAGTATTCCCTATAAAACTGTTACCATCTCTACCTTAGTCTCAGTAGCAGTGGCCAGAGTCTGAAAAATGCCTTGATACTTTGAATGCCTTATGTGTCTTGGTATCCAGCTGTGATTATTGCCTTTGTCTGGCAACCCTGTGACTGCACTCTGAATATTCCAAACCGCCACCATGCCCCTGTTCTCTTGTAGAGTTTCCACATGTGCACATGAGAGAGAGAGGTGGAACTTTGTGTGGATTCAACCCCTTGTGGTGACGATAGGCATCCATGTTGCACTAAATATAACTGAGGTCAGCCATGCTGGAACCATCAAGTCTGCTGTGAGGGAGTCCTTGTCGTACACTTGGTACCACTGTCCTCAGACTGTGTCATAAAAATGAGAGTAATGTCATCATCGTCAACTGCCATATGGATATCAGCATTAGCCTGCTGACCTGCAGCACTGTACATCATTGACAGTACAGCTACATACATATGTGAGGACAAATAACAAGCACTTTACTATTGTATGCTACAGCACTCCTGCATATGTTAACTGCTAAACATTCAGCAATACAGTTAAAAGAAAGAAATCCATACTTGAAATGTGATGTTTCTGTCCTTTCAGATAGCAATGGAAATCCTGAAGAACATGGTGAAGAGACACTGAAACAAGGAATGGAATCCTTCTACAAAAATGACTAGTGTCCCAGTTTTCGGAATGCCACATGATAATGACCCCCCCCCCCAAGAAACTATGGACATACATGCTGAATGTTGGCCTATCCATAGCAGGGGAATACTATGACAGTGATATGGAAGGACATCATATGATTACTATAATGGCATCTATTAAATAGCTTGTGGATTTTGTGGCTTACATTGACTTAATCAATAAAACTGATGGCACATGACAACTGCTATAATAAAATCTGAGTCTTGACAACCTCCAAGTTTATTAATTAAAGCGATGTAGCCTTTTCCATGGATGCTGTGAGGGGTTCATCCATTTTTAAAACATCTAACTGCAAGCTGGGCACATTTTCCCACAAGGTCTTCTTGGCTCAATCAAAAATCTTTTGGATAATCAAATTTCAACAAAGCCATATCAACATTTTACAGATACCACAATGCCATTTGACAATAAAGATTTTTTTTTTCTTTGAACAGGAACATACTTGACTGTGAATGTGCTACATGGTTGCATAGCTCTGTGTCATATGATTAAACAACTCACATTTTGGTCTCCTGTGTTAATCATCTAGATTTAATATTTCTTGATTTAGATGCCAGAAATTAAGAGGAACAGGTGAAATTACTAGTTAAGAGTCCATTTTAACACAGCATTACTTTTATGAACTAAAGGATGAAGGTCTTTAGAATGAGAATGTAAAAACACTAGTTAAGAGCCCATTTTAATACAGTAATACATTTACAAATGTATATCCAGAAAATTTGTGCTTTCTCAGTGTCAGTGCAACCAGAGGAATGAGAACTGTAACTTGTCAAGACAGAATCAGACAAAGCATCCTTACTAGAAGACTCTTTCTGAATCCAAGCGTGACATTAGTTTGTAATGGTGAAGATCATCATATATCTGTTCATTTTGTAACTTCATCTCTGCAGCAACTTTGGAAGGCTGCATGTAATCAAGACAGTAGGCAAGCAACAGTGATATGGTCTTAATCTAGTATTCAGCACCCCCCCCTCCCAACATTCAAGCTTTTTACTGTTATTCCAACCATTACACAGTGCAACAGCACATAAAAGGACATATAGTGCCACTATCTTGAAAAACAGTTATTCCGCTCTGATTTTCTAACAACACAGGGAAGGTGATACACATATTTAATGAGCTTGCCATGCTTAGCAATCAATAAATGTGTGTGTGTGTGTGTGTGTGTGTGTGTGTGTGTGTGTGTGTGTGTGTGTGTGTATGGGAGTATTACATTTCATGGACTCTCATTGTTTAAAATCTGTTTAGTCAACCAAATTTGGTCGACTAAGAAGATAGTCAACAGGTGTGTACGACAGCACAAGATTAGATGTTGGGAATAATACCATTTTCCCAATATTATATGATATCAGAATTGATATATCTTAGTAGCAGGGAGTATGAGGGGTGTGTCTGGGGAGTGTTGCCCTCCTGCAAAAAATGATGTTAGCATCTATTTTTAAAAGTTTTGCATCTGCCAAGATTATTGCTCTCCACATGCACAGTAGCATACCATTGGTCAAGTTGTTGACATTTTGAATCTTGAAGTTTGGGTGTTTTCATTATAGTCTGTACATATACATAATACAAAAACACTATATATATATATATATATATATATATATATATATATATATATATATATTATATTATATATAATAATGAAGACGCATTTCAAGAGGTTTCTACTCGTGAGTTTTTTGCTGTATTATATTATATATATATATATATATATATATATATATATGTATATCTATATATATATATATATATATATATATAAATGCATACAGTTTTATCTCTGATTTAATGTCAGTTCATCACAGACAGTTACAGTTTTTGTGAAATACTGCTTTCAACCTAAAAAAAAAAAAAACAACACACACACACACACACACACACACACACACACCCTCCTATAACTGAAAACAAATGTAATGCAGTTTAAAAGAATATGACACTAAATGATTGTGCAAGCTGCATAGAAGGCAATATTCCAAGCATCATTGCACAGTTTTTATTAAAAGTTTTGCAGATGCGTACTTGGGTATAAACTGCCACTAAGGACCTACATGATTTTAATAATCAGGCACGGATATAGTTTACTATCAATACAGTGCTATTCAAAATTGTCTACTAAGCTTTTTATTTAAAACATTAAAATATCAGTGTATCAACTGTACACAGATTGTGCTTTTAGGTGAAAAGGGAAAAAGTAGTTGTGCCTGGACTTTTTTTACAGAGGCATTTTACATTTAGGAAAATATAATTTTAAGGACAAATACTTCTGTTATATTGTTACAACAGAATACATTCTAACTTTATGTACGCTTTGTTTATAAGCAGAAGGAAATATATATTTTTAATGACATATGCCAGGTTGCCAGATACTAACAGATAAAAATGGGTTGTTGCAATTGCAGCATACTGTGGTAGCTTTAACAAGTCAGAAAAGTACAACTGGCCAAATAATATGGAAATAAGCTAAAATGCAAATAAGCATGCAAACAAAGTTTGTAACCCTACGATGTGCAGAAAGAAGTGCAAACAAAGTGTGCAAGCCATGAGTTTGTAAATAGTGCTATTGTCTTTAAATATAGTCAGGTAACATGCATCTGTTACATTAGGAGTAAAGAAGATCTTGCCTGCATTAGCAGAAAAGAACCGTTTTTTTTTTAAATGAGCTTTGGGAGGCAATAAAAAAAACAGAGGTGACAATTACAAGCAAAGAGTAAACCAACAAAAGTGAAGAACAGTCTCGGAGAGGTGGCTGGAAAACTCGCATACCAGAAAGAATCCAGAGAGAGCTACTATTAGAGACTCTTTCCTAGCAATGCAAGACTGAAGTAAGCTTATTAATGTATTTTTGTTCAAACCGCAAGACTCTATTTTGGAAGAAACTGGCTTACCTGTACTTGTATATGTCTCTAATGGACACAGGCAAAGCTGTAAATATCAGTCTCACTGTAACCTTCTATCACCACAGATGTCCCTTCCCAAATATGGACACTGGGAACACTGGCCACATTTAGCCATTCTACCATGTCACAAGTCCCTCACTGGTCCTTCCAGTAGAGTCTTAACACATAAATCTTTCTTGTACAAAATGATAGGCCTTTTACCCACAACCTCCAAATATTCTATCATGTGGTGATAGAAGGAGATTGATATTCCAAGGAAATTTTATTGTGGCAGTAAGGGAGCAGTATACTTGGTCCTCTGTGATCATTGCAGTGCATTCTACATAGGTAAGACTGAGCTTAGTCTGAGGAAAAGGGTTTATCGACACCTTTATGACATTAAGAAAAAGGATGGAAGGAATGCACTATATGAAAAGAGGGAAAAAAAACATTTCACAGATTCCAATTTTTAGTTATTGATCAGGTAGACCAAGGGCAGAGAGGTGGGCCAGTGGATGACTTTTTTTGTAATATCAGATGCTTAGATGGCAGTTAAGAACTAATGTCACTGTATACCCTGGACTGAATGAAACTACCTCTTTGTCTAGCATTTTAAAACTGGAAGCTGTTTTTTATTTAAAATAAAAAATAAAATAAAACAAAATAAAAAGTTTTTTTAAGTAAGTACTTTTTTATATGTATCAGTTGTCATGATTTATCTAGTTAGGAATGTATTTTACATATGCAATGGTTATTTATGTTACTTAATTTTTTTGTAACATTTTGTTGTAACATCTGTTTTTAAGGTTTTAGGTGGTGGGTGGTACTAGCTTAAACAGTCTCCATGGTGACTGACTGGGGGGTGGGATTAATTAATTAACCGATTACTATATAAAAGTGAGTAGTTCTTATGAAGAGGTGTTCTGCAGAAGTCCTGTTGCACCAAGGACAAAAGTGCTTAATAAAGTGATTTTGTGGACTTAAGCTCAGATACAGATTACCTCTGCAAAAAAGAATATTCAGTTTCTGACTCCCGCAGCAATAATATTCATTTCTTAATGCAGTATACCTCTGACAATTGACTAATCAAGTGAAAGAAATTCTGCTCCTCATATTTATCATATGTCCCTGATACACACAAAGCCTCTGATAAATCCTAGAAACATTAATTTAATTATAGCCAAATAACTTTCGGAACACTTGTATACCTCTAAAGCTCTATTGTCATCAAGTGCAAGAAGTTCTCCCTGAATAAATAATTCATCTTTATTCTGTGCACTTACTCCTGCATTTATTGTATTTACAATGGATATAAAAAGGTTAAAAAAACCCTATTAAAATGCCAGGCTTTGTGACATAAAAAATTAGACTACAGTAAATAATTTCAAAACTTTTCCCACCTTTAATGTGACATATAACCTGTACAATTCAATTGAAAAAGAAACAAATGTGTTAGGGGAAAATATAAAAAATAAAAAATGTACAATACTTTGGTTGCATAAGTGTGCACACCCTTAAACTAATACTTTGTTTTATATGCACACCCTTAAACTAATACTTTGTTGAAGCACCTTTTGATTTAATTGCAAAATTCAGTCTTCTTGGGTAGGAGTCTATCAGTATGGCACATCTTGACTTGACAATATTTGACTACTCTTCCTTGCAAAAGCGCTCCAAATCTGTCAGATTTCAAGGACATCTCTTGTGCAAAGCACTCTTCAGGTCACCCCACAGATTTTCTATTAGATTTAGGTCTTGGCTCTGGCTGGGCCATTCCAAAACTTTAATTTTCTTCTGGTGAAGCCATTCTTTTGTTGATTTGGATGTATGCTTGGGGTCATTGTCAAGTTGAAAGGTACAATTCCTCTTCATCTTTCTAGAAGATGCCTTGAAGGTTTCTGGGCCAAAAGTGACTAGTATTTGGAAATGTTTATAATTCCCTCCACCTTGACTAAAGCCCCAGTTCCAGCAGAAGAAAAGCAACCCCAAAGCATGATACTGCCACCATCATACTTCACCATGGGGATGGTGTTTGTTTGGTGATACGAAGTGTTCTTTTGCCCAAATGTAACTTTTGGAATTGTGGCCAAAAAGTTCAACCTTGGTCTCATCAGACCATAACACATTTTCCCACATGCTTTTGGGAGACTATATATTGTTTTGGAAATTTTAGCTGGGCCTGGATGTTTTTCTGTGTAAGAAAAGGCTTCCATCTTGCAGCCCTAGCCCATAGTCCAGACATATGGAGAATACAGGAGATTGTTATCACATGTAGTACACAACCAGTATTTGCCAGAAATTTCTGCAGCTCCTTCAGTGTTGCTGTAGGTCTCTTAGTAGACTCCCTGACCAGTTTCCGTCTTGTCTTTTCATCAATTTTGGAGGGACATCCAGTTATTTGTACTGTCACTATTGTCCCATATTTTCTCTACTTTTTGATGACTGCCTTCACTGTGTTCCATGGTATATCTAATGCTGTGGAAATTTTTTTGTACCCTTCTCCTGACAGATACCTTTCAACAATGACATCCCTTTGATGCTTTGCAAGCTCTCTGTGAACCATGGCTTTTGCTGTAACAGGCAAATGAGTAAATGTCAGGAAAATCCTCCTAGGACAGCTGAACTTTATTTGGGTTTAATCAGAGTCTCTTTAATTGATGGCAGGTATGCACCCAAGAAGACGGAATGCCTTAAACCAAAATGTGCTTCAACAAAGTATTAGTTTAAGGGCGTGCACACTTATGCAACTAGTGTATTGTATGTTTTTTTTATTTTTTTATATTTTTCCCCTAACAGATTTGTTTTTTTTTTTCATTTGAATTTTACAAGTTATAGGTCACATTAAAAGTGGGAAAAGTTTTGAGATGATTAATTGTGGTCTCATTTTTTATATCACAACAACCTGGCACTTTAACAGGGGTGTGTAAACGTTTTATATCCACTGTATTTATTTGTCCAATTATTTTGTTCAATTTATTTTTACTTTCTGACCCCATGCTAATATCAGCAAATCATAGTATTCTTTGATTCCTTGTTACACTCAGAGACGACGGATCTTTTTTTCGATCCAACTGAAAGCAGCTAAAATTTGTCACGGTCTATCCCTGCAGCCTTAACAGGCATGCTGTAAAACTGCATGTCTGCTAGCCTATACGCTAGGACATATCCCTTAACATGCCAAGTGAATATATTGCCTTTGAACTGAAAGGAAATTTGATGTGTTTTCAACTTGCAATGTACATGATTAATATGCATTTCCTCTACAGTAACACTAATGTTTCAACTATCAACTTTTTTAATAAACAAGGTAATATGCACCATAAGTAATATCTGCATCTAATACTGCAGGCAGATTTAAACGGCTTGTCTCCTTCTAGTGTCCTGCTTCATCTCCTATTTTGATCACCTTGTATTTTTTAGCACAGGTCCTTGTTGACAGCAGCAAATTATCTTTATTTATTTATTTACATTTATTGACCGGGAGTGTCCAACTGGACGTAGGCCCATTTTCAGCGGAGGCCCGGGGAGAAAAGCTCCACAGTTAAAATAAACAGACAGTAGTTACATTGGATTACATAGCAATTAACAATTTAACATAGCAATTACTTACAACATATTTACAGATGAAGAACATAGTACATCAGTAGACAACTAGAATCTTTATCTGTAAAGTACATAACAGACATTAACAAATGTTACAATAAGAAGTTCCTGCTGTATAATAAGTACTAGGCTTATGATCATCTGAGCTTGCTATAATCAAGGTAGTTAGTGGAGTGGAAAGAAAGGTAGTGGTTGGATGGGGTGGGTGATATTAGAGTGGGAGTTGCAAGGGCATAGCCAGCATGTTTTTAGTTGCGCTTTTAGTAAAGTTTTGAAGTGGGTGCATGATGGTATGGAGGTAATTGTGGGTGGAAGGGAGTTCCATAATTTGGCTATGGTGCAAGAGAATAGTGCTTCACCAGCAGGGTTTTTGGCTTTAGTGATCTGCAAGTGATTTTTGTTGCTGGATCTTAGTGGTCTGGTGGTGAAATAGGGTTGAAGTAGATTCTGGAGGGATGGGACATTTAGTGGATGGTTTACTAGTTTGTGGGCGAGTGAGAGTCGATACCACTGAAGGAGGTGAGGGAGTTCAAGACAGTCCAGTTCATCAAGTGAGAGACAGTGGTGACTACGGTAGGATGCCCCTGTGGCGAATTTGGTGATTTTGTTGTAGCAGGTCTCTAGCTTGTTTAGATTGCATTGCCTTAGGTTGGTATATATTAAAGAGGCATAAAGTAGGGTGGAGATAAGGTGGGAATTTGCTATTGAAATCTTTGCTGCTTTGGTGAGAAGTTGCTTATTTCTGTATAATGCTCCTAGTTTTTTGTGGACTTTTTTTATGGTCATGGATATGTGAATGTCAAATTTGAGTTTATTGTCTATTTCCATTCATAGCAATTTGGTATGCTCAGTTGGGTATATAGTGGTGTTGTCTTTTGCTGTGATGTTAAAGCGAGAGTTGTTTTGAGTATGTTTGGTGGGTTGGAAGATGAGTAGTTTAGTTTTGTTTGGGTTGAGTATTAATTGGGCATCGGATAACCAAGTTTCAACAGAGGAAAAGGCTTCCTGTGTGACTTTTTGCAGTTTGGGTAGGAACTGGGCTGAGCAAATGATGGTTGAGTCATCTGCGTATTTTGTGTGTGCACCATGTTTGGTGGCAGAGGCTAGATCATTGGTGTAAACAGAGAAGAGTAGGGGTCCAAGGATGGAACCTTGGGGAACACTTATGGAGACAGGTAGTTGGGGAGATATGTCATTCTGCCATACAATGGATTGTTGGCAGTCAGACAGGTAACTCTGAAACCAGTTGGTGACTGATTGAGAGAAGGATAGGTTATTGAGGACAGAGATAAGTTGTTTGTGTGGACCATGTCAAATGCTTTAGATAGGTCTAGGAAAGTAGCATAGGAGAGATAGCCATTGTTTTTATGCTGAAGGATAGTGTTAGTAAAGGAGGCAGTGTTGGTGCTATGGTTTGGTCAGAAACCATGCTGAGTACTGGAAAGGAGGTTGTTGGTAAGGAGGTAGTCTGAGACCTGAGAGTGTATGCATCTCGCTAGTATTTTGGAGAGTGGAGAGAGAATAGCTCTGGGGCGGTAATTGGTTAGTTCTGATACTTTCCACAGTGTGGTAATGTAACTTTCTGACAGAGATCGGTTAATCAAGATGGATACTGGGTAGGTCAGAGCATCAGCTGTGATTTGTAGGTATTCACCTGGGAGGTTGTCTGCTGCTAATTTGGTGGGTTTAAGTTTAGTTAAGAGTTTTTTTATGTTGGAGGTAGGTATAGGAGAAAAAGAGAAGGCAGTGGGGAGATTACTAGTTGAAGGTGTGGGTTGTAGGGGAGGGGGGTTGTGTTGTTTAGCTAGTGATAGTATGGTTTGGGTGAAGTGTGTGTTGAATGAGGTAGCAATATTTTCTGAGGAGTCAGGGATGTTAGGAGGAGGGGTACTGACTTTACCTGGGTGGAGGATGAAGTTTATGTTGGGTCTTTCGGCTTTTCCCAGTTAGAGGTCGCCACAGTGGAACTCTGGTCCGCTAATGATTGGCAGTAGATTTTTACGTGCCGAGTTGCCATCCCTGATGCACAACCTTCAATGAAGGTACGCCCATTCATGCACGTCTCCACACAGAAGACGCTCTAGCTGAGAATCGAATAGGACAACGTCTTACTGTGAGACGACAACGCTACTGCAGCACCACCACCGCAGTTCCTTGGAGGATGGAGTTTATGGAGGACCAGAATTGTTTGGGGCTGTGTTATGAGGAGGCTAGGGCAGACTGGTAGTATTGGAATTTGTCCTGTTTTATTAGCTTTTTGACTCTAATGCGTAGTTCTAGGAATTTGTGTCTAGTTGAGGGGGTTTTGGTTTTGCGCCAGTGCTCCCAGGCTTTATCCCTGTTTTTAATTTCTGATTTAGTGGTTTTCTGTAGCCATGGGGAAGGTTGTGCTTTAGTTCTGGAAAGTCTTATGGGGGCATGGTAATTAAGGATACTCAGGAAGGTAGTATTAAAAAATTCAACTGCGTCATCTAGACTGAGGTACTTTAGAGGATGCCAGTTACATTCTTTGAGGGATGAGATGAATGTGAGTGGGTTAAAGTTTAGTTTTTTACGTATTTGACGGTTTAGCTTGGTATAGGCATTTTTTGAGTAGGAATGTTGAGGAGTGATCACTGAGGCTATCTGATAAGCAGCCTGTTATATATGACTGGGGGCTCTTACTGACTAGTATCCAATCCAGGGTAGTGTGCTTGCTGGAGTTTTTATTTATCCTGGTTGGTGACTGGACTAGTTGTGTGAAGCCATGAAGGTTTACATGATGGGTTGGATGGTTGCCAGAACAGGATTGCCAGTCAATATTGAAATCACCTAAAATGATAGTTTCTTGGGGGAGATGGTGGGTAGACCTGCTGAGGAGGTTTTCTAGTGGAGGGATGTTTTGGCCAGGTGGGAAGTAGCATCCAATTATGTTGATGGTTTTGTTTTGGTTTATTTTGAGGTTGGTATATATTATTTCTTCATTGCTTATTTGTGGAGCTGATGATTTTAAGATCTGGATGTTTAGATGCTGTTTAAATATTACAGCTACACCGCCTGCTTTCTTGTTTAGCCGGTCTACTCTTAGTATGCCGTAACCTGTAGGGAGTGTTTGCTCACTGGTAATGTCAGGTTTTAGCCAGGTTTCTGTCAGGATGACTATATCTGGGGAGTACAAGTCTATGGTGGCATGGAGTTCATGGACTTTGTTGGATATACTTCTAATATTTAGGCTTAGTAGAAGGAAGTCTATTGGCTGTAATATGGGAGACGTTGAGGTTTTTAGTCTGATTATGAGGATTGGGGTTGGAGATGGTAGGGCCAGGGTTGGGGTGGATGTCTCCACTTAGGGCTAGTTTTGGTATGCATGAGGTTATTAGTTCTCTCAGTTTTTGAATGTGTTTGTTTATAAGGGAAACTTTATGATTGTGCTCTATGGGTAATAGGTATGGTGGGGAGGGTTACTATGTTAAGTTGTATGGATGCTTTATGTTTGAGTAATATAGTTGGTAGAATATGTGGGGGGTGCATAGGGATGGTTCTTGAGATGGTGGGAGAGGAGCTGAGTGAGGGTGAGACATGAGTGGTGGTGTGAGTAGTAGTACAGTGGTAGTGGTTGAGTGGGGGAATGATGGAGCTTTGGTAGGATGTAAGATATGCAAGGAGAGTGCATGCAGTGAACATAAGTAAGGTATGCTTGTACATGTTAGTTGAGGAAGTGTGATAGTATTGGGAAGATGGAGGAGGTAGTGTCGGGTTAGTGCTGTGGTTGGCTATTGGAAAGATGGGAGGGGAATAAAAGCGGGACCACTGGGGGCGGGAGGAAATAGAGGGCAGGGTGGGGAGCGAAGCGGGTAGAGACCCTGTTAGTTGCTCTTATGAGGGGGCTGGAAACAATCAGTTAACAGAGTTAACTGATAAATGAACATATGATAGTGACAAGGGTGGTTGTAGTTTTAAAAATGGTGCCTGCCACAGGTAAGATTTATTAACTTTGGGATTGTCTTAAGGTAATAAACAGGGAAGGGGGAGAACAAGGGTGTGAGCAAGCAGTTCTTTGTACTGCTGCTAATGAGCCAAAGCAAAGACAAGTTTGTGTTTAAGAAACAATCACAACTGACCAAGGACTGCTCTGAAAACTGTAAGTCATTTCTTAAACATTTCTCAGGTGGAAAAACAGGATAAACTTGTATCAGTAGGCTACTGTGGTCTCAGTTTAAATTAGCAAACACACAGTATTGATCAGTTATGGATACTATTTGCCAACAGAAGGGAATACGAGAGAAAGTGGAAGATGAGTGAGTGTGTGTGTGTGTGTGGGGGGGGGGGGGGCTGCTTACAAGCCAAAGCAGAGTGCTCTCCAGGGGAAAATGAATATTGGCTCAAACAGGTAGACACATACTCAAAGTTAACTTTAGCTGTTTGCAGACAGTTCAGACCTGGAATGCGCTTTTCTTATAAGAATGATAAAGGTGGTACCGCAGTTGAATACTTAAGAGTAGTGTTAGGTTCAAAGATAACTTTAGCTGTTTGCAGACAGTTCAGACCCGGACTGCGCTTTTCTTATAACAATGATAAAGGTGGTACCGCAGTTGAATACTTAAGAGTGGTGTTAGGTTGGAGAGACACTGAGCTCCTCATGGGGCCTGTAGCAGAGTGGATTGTAGTTTTAAAAATCTTAAATCTTAATTTACTAAAGACGGTCACCTGTTCTGCTACCACTGTGAAATTAGTAACCTACAGCACAAAACAGAAGACAAAACAGTCTTAAGTTTACAAAGCTTTAGCTATACATAGAAATCTTATTGCAAAATGATACCAGGAAAGCACTGACATGTGGTACGTCTAAGCAATTGTCACATGTCATGCAGCAAGAGACCATGGATTAGCTATCTATCACACGCTACTTTGTCAGATCACAGGAAGATGCTGTGCTAATTATTACTATATCTCTCTCATATGCTATTTTTTAATTATTTTACAGTAACTAATACCTGTATTATGATAATGTGGGATGGGTAAACTAATGTGAGGCTGTGGAATCATTTCTTTTTGAACTATAAAAATGTAACTTTTACAATTTCAAAATATAATTATAAAAAAAAAAAATCTTAATCTCAGCACAAATTGTTTTAGCACTGCTAGAAGGTATAAAATTGTAAAGGAGTTAAAAATAGGACTTACTGCAGAACTATCAGCCCTACATCAGAGTGTTTCATTACAAGAGAGACTTGATGGAAAACCCTGAATGTTTTTTTTTTTTTTGTCCATGCATTAGTTAAAGAACTGTTTTATTTTTCCATGCATCAGTCAAAAGTCCCCATACCTACTTTACTTTGCCTACTAAATATAATAATTGTGATGTTAATGCAGCTTGGAAAAAATGGCTTTAATGGAGGTCAGGTGATGAGCTTCTGGGAAGAAAAGTTCATAGGTGTTTACTAGGCTAACAACCACAAGGGCCTTTTAAGCCTAGCCATGCATCCAAAATCTCTGACAAGTTCTGATACCCTTGATAAGTGTAAGCATGGCCCTGGGAGATGAACTATTTACAGGTTACCGGTTTGCATCAGAGACATAGGTGCCAAGCCAGGGATGAATTTCCTGTTTCCCATCCAATTGTCCTAGATGCACTTGAATGGAGTAGGGAGGAACTCTGCTTCACATGGATGGGGAGCCTGTTCCATAGACTGGGTAGTCTCTGGGATACATACCTATCTCTCCAGCAGGTCCTATTTATATCACAGGATAGGTTTAAGTCTTTAGAATAGGTAATTCTGGTACTGTTTGTTTTGTAGGTATGCAGGAGGTCCATCAGATCAGGGTCTGACATCTCCCCTCAAAAGTCTGTAGAAGACAGAATACAGGGATAGGGCCTTGAGGCGGTCTGCAATGGACATATTACTTATGCCCTGTATTCCTTTAGGTGAGGCACCTCTGTGGATGTTCCAGATGTTAGATATGTCTGGTCAGGTACATACCAAAAGGGGTATTGTACTCAATGATAGGTCTGATGAATGCCGAATACAGTGGAACAATGACTTCCTTGGACTTAGATGCCATACCTTTGTTTATAAGTTGCACAACATACAATGGTTTCCTCACCACTGCAGACACATGATGATCTATGTGCGTCTTCAAGTCCCTGACTACTGGATCAACTCCAAATCTAAGGGGTGTGTTGTCAATATGATAGTTACCAGGGATGGATGACTTCCCAAAGGATATTATTGTGCATTTCTTGGCATTTAGTTTTAGTCCATGACTCTAACCCCAGTTGTTTGTCTGTGTCAGTCCCTCCTAGAGAACATTTGTGTCAGTGTGAGATTCAATGACAGCTCTTAATGTGCAATCATCTACAAATTTAGTCAGCCAGAGATCACGGACATTGACCTTGACTTCTGAGAAGTAAATGCCAAAAAGGAGTGGTCCAAGGACTGATCCTTGAGTGATTCCACTTGTGCCTAGCCTCTTTGTAGAGGTGGACTCCTCAATTCTAACTTCCTGGGTCCTGTCTATGAGCCAGTTGGCTATCCACCAGGTGACATACGGGTTTGTACCTAACCTCTTGAGTTGGTCAAAAATGCCCGAGTGGGGTAATTTAAACAGTTTATGAAGAGCAGTCTTAATGCCTGAGCAGAACACCATGCATTTTGCAAATATTGTTATGCATGCACTGTTTTAACATGAGTAGAATGTACACCAAGCTATTAACTGGGTATACCAGTTAAGCAGAGGAAAATATATCTATATATTTCTAAATATTTGTAGTGGAAGAGCAATTGGTCATATATACAACAAATGGTGGTGAAGTTTTCAGAAGGATGTAATAAAAAATCTAAATTTAAGAATCAGCAGACACTTTACAGTTCAGTTTTATTAAATGGGTTGTGCTTAGTTCTAGCATCCTATCAAAAATCATGTTGCCTTTTAAGTGATAGACCTTCTGAGCCTCCCTTGTCCTCTTTATCAGTGGGTACTAATCCTAATGATCCCCCTTTCCTCAGCCCTAACCCTACACCTTACCTTACTAAAAATCTTCCTGTAACACTGCTGCTATTCAGATGAATTTGAAGGTAGTGTTACATGGGGGGTTTAGAGTTAATATTGGGAGAGGAAGGACTGTTTCCTTCTCAATATTATTTTATTCCATATTTTTTTGTTTTTGTATTGTGTATGATAAAATATTGTTTGCTGGTGTTTTCAATTTGATATAAAATTTACACAACAGAACACATACGTGTATGTGTGTGTGTGTGTGTGTATATATATCTACATATATATATATATATATATATATATATATATATATATATATATATATATATATATGTATATAGGATCTATATATCATATAATTGACATTTAAAAATGTCGAGTCACCTTTACTTGACACGAAAATGTCAAACTCTAAGTTTATCGAACGGCCAAATCACCAATTTCTTTCCAAGGGAAAGAAATTGGAAGGTCAACAAGCACTACATAAAAATAAACGTATTTAATTGGGGGCTTCACCCCCCCCACACCCCCCACCATGGGGGGCTGTGCCCTCCACACCCCAACTAAATATTTTAACTGTGAGACTGCACTACAGTAAGGGAAAGGGCAGGTCTGACAGAACGGCCAACCACTTCTTTCTCTTGGAAAGAAATCGGTGATTTGGCCATTCGACAAACTTAGAGTTCGACATTTTCATGTCGACTAAAGGTGACTCGACATTTTCAAATGTCGATCTTTTAATATAGACCTACTATATATATATATATATATATATATATATATATATATATATACACACACACACACAGATAGATATAGATATCTATATGGGTCTACTTCTAAATCCTGTATTACCAAAAGACTGAATGACTCATGACCAACATCATTTCAAATTCCTGAAACTTTAGAACATTGTGCTCTAGAATATCGAAATGTAATTAAGAACTTAAATGGCAAGTGGTTTAATGGTACGTTTCCCCTTTAAGGGGTTTTAATAAACACATAAAAAAAAATGACAGAATTGACATTCCATGGTTTTCTTCTCTTTGGAGAAGTTTATTGAAGCTTAAAGTGTAAAAAAGAAAAATAAGTTGTAATAATTGAATGGTATGTGTTGATTCAGAATGGAGCTTTAAATTTAAAGAATGTTGTTTTTTTCTAAGAAACATACTGGTAAATGTAGGGCTATAGGTGTTATTGTTTGTTTAGGTAGTAGTTACTAGTTAAAAAAAATTAATTGGTCAAAATAATACAGATCATTTTTTTTGAAGTGGAAAGGTATACTCTGCACTGTGCTGTGTAACATAGTGCTGAAATGTTAAGAGAGAGTTCTTCTTTAGCAATTACTAGATTTTTCTCTTTTCCTCAAGAAAGTGTAATCTCAGAGTTGGTATATTTAATTTGCAGGGGCTGGGGGTGCAGAGGGGTGTAGCTTCCCTGGACAAGTCAAAAATAAAAAAAATAGTACGTTGCGGTTGCATTCTGGCTTTCTGTATTTTGGGACTCAGTGTTAAAAATGTTCAGGAATTATAATCTTCAGCTTTATGGTATCAGTCATGTGTCACTCAGTCTTCTGGTAATACAGGGTTTAGAATTAGACCCATACATACATATATGTGTGTGTGTGTGTGTGTATGTATATATATATATATATATGTATATATATATATATATATATATATATATATATATATATACATACAGAGAGAGAGAGATACAAACAGATAAATACATACATATAAATATAATACTATAAATGTATATTTATGGGAATAATACCTCTGTTAAAGAAGTGAGAAAGGCCTTTAAAGATGAAACTATAAGTCTTACAGTGGGATGTCATAAAACTCTTCTGAAGAGGCACAGAAAAATGACGAAGGTATAAATAAAGGTACTTTGAATTTTTATCTATAACTGATGATCATTATAAGTGATGGTGTACGGGCAGGAAAAGGATATAAAAACTGGTTGCAGTGGTAGGTTTATTACCAATTATACTATGTGTAGAAAAGAAGATGATAAAAAAGATAATTGGGATATATTTTTAAACCAAGGCTTGTTCCAATAAAATGGCAAGTGATACAACCTAGCTTCTCTCACAGACATACTGCAAACTTGAACGATTTATTCAACAGGCATGACCAGATATTATGAACTAAAAAACTTGGATACAAATGGCAGTTCTACAAATATTAACTTCTATGCTGATTCTCAGTCTGAGGATATTATTTACAAATCTGTCTGTGAATATGGATGATTTTGCATAATTAAAAACAAAGTGTTCATATTGTAAATCTGGAAATCCTGGAACAAGAGAGAGATTTAAAATAAGAATCTGGTTATTGCATTAAATACATGTGGATCTGAAAATGATTTTTTTATTTTATTTCTGCATTACAAATATGAATTTCAGGATGGAAGACAACTGGGCTGGGTTGTTACATGCAGAAACAGAATGGAAGCTAAGATGTGATAACACTGAACGTGTTGGTTCAAATTATTCACTTATGTTAAATCGATGTTTTGTTTTTGGGGGGGGCTTCCCTCCATCCATAAAGACCATTCCTAACAGTTGTACAATGGACCTATTTGTGTTCTGGGCAAGAGACTGTGACAAGCCATTCCCTGGGGTGAGGATGGGGTGAACAGAAATGGAAGCCTTTACCTGAATATTAACGGTTTGTAATTTTATTTCTACCCTACACTATTCTATCTGCATATCAGCAGCACACAAGGGATAGGCATGTGATGGACCTGCACTGTATACAGTCACACCTCTTCATGATGAAATGAACTGGACCTGCCCTTACTGTAGGCAGCACCCTTGTATGAGACTTGATATTTACTTTGAATTCAACCATGGAGAGTATAGTATGGGCACATGCTCCTCACTCCTAGTCTCTACGAGAGGCAAGCAAGCTGAGACACTTGACTGCTCTGCTCCATCATAATGAATCCAACATGAGCCTTAATGTTAGCTACATCACTTTGATCACAGTAGAGTCTGGGCTTGCAAACATTAAAGCATAACAAAAGAAAGTGCTAATAAACTGAGTGAGGCAGTTTAAACTGAGCCTTCTCCGATTGATTGGTTGATTCTGATGGGCTTATAATTTATGCAGTATTTTATTATGTTTCTTATCAGATGTATTGTTTAATAAGTAAGCCTTGTACCATGTGTACATTAGAGGTGCCCATTTAAACGTATCAGTATGATTTTTTTCACCTAAAGAAGGACATGCTTACTTTGTCCAAAAGAACAATGGCAAATGTACCTGACTTAGAATAAATTATTTGCTATATTTTGCTTCATGGCTCTATGGCCTTATGACTCTGCTTTTAGATAGTTTTGGTATTCCTTGGTGTTAACCATGTTTTTTAAATGGACTTGCTTTATTTTCTTGTTCAGAATCAAGAATAGAACTATAAGACTTTGTCCTTCTGATTTATATAATTACGGAACTGTCAACTCTCTAATGATTAATGTTGTGAACAGAAGAACTGACTATGGAGAAAGTTCTCAAAACCTACCACCACCTCATCTAGGAGCTCTGATAGTGTGCTAGTCTGCTTGGTTATCAGTACCAAATATAGCCTTTCTGAATCCCTACTTAAATTCTTCAATCTAATCCTTTTCACTTACTACAAAAGGGCAGCCCCACCATGCTAACTATAGACCCATTAGACTTGCTACCCCCATATAGAAAGCTAAAAAACACATCATTTGGCTTTGTTAAAGCTAGATACTGTGTGTGTTTAACCTTGTAATTTCTTTAAAAAAAAAATCACCAAATCAGTGCATAGCTTAGTTATATAGTAACAACAGTATATATATATATATATATATATATATATATATATATATATATAAATTTATATACATATAGACGTCATAAAGGGATTTAACATAATTCAACAAGCAGACATTATTGACACTTGTAATTTGGAATATAAATCCATATGTTGTCTTGTGGATAGCTTACTGTTTTTCTTACAGTGCCCATGTAGGCAGAGTCAGTGGTGTCACTTTTCAAAGCAAAGCAATTTAGTGGTGCACCTAGAGAGGTCTCAGCTCTCTCCTATTTAGTTCACGTTTCTCAGACTTTCAATATAACACTTCTGACCTATGGTTATCTAAATTTGCAGATAACAGTAAACTGGGAACTGTATGCCATCTTCCAAAATTTAGTGCCCCTCCTCCAGATGCTTAGCCCCCACAAGCTCAGTCAGTTCACATTTTAATACACCATCATAGGGATTCACAGAATCGCTCTCTCTGCCCATGCCAATTTCCTAATCAAGGTTGTTCCATTAACAAGATGAAAAGAAATTCTGACTTAGTGACATACTAATGATTAACACCTCATCAGTGGCTCATTTCCATGCCTCCAAATAAAACACTGAGCTGTCAGACCTAATCATGTTAGAGTTACTTCTTAGCAGCCCATGCAGCATGTTAGTAAAGGCATCCTCTTACTTACATAAAGCACATAAGCAAACACACAAACTCCCAGATATCCCCCACTGCCATATTCACTCATAAAACTAAACACTTCATATTCTCCCATAAAGCCATATGCATGCTCCAGAACTCACACACACATTCACAAACATTGTCTAGACTCACGATTCCCTAACTAACCCACCAGTGTGACCACTCAAACAATCACAGACACAAATACACACACACACATACACATATACTGACACCCCTTTCACCCCGATGGCCTTGCCAGACTTGATTGCATAGCAAGCACTCCCATGGGAGTGAATGGGTGACCCTTTGTTACGGTACTCATATCTTACTCCTATGGTAAGATTTTACTTGATGAAACTGATTGGAATCTGCAGACATTTCCAGGGAAAGCACATTGCTAATTAGCTTTATTCACTGACCTTACATACATTTTCATCCATGTGACAGCACTCCATGCAGAAGCTTTGCATGGGGAAAATGTCAGAGCTACAGGGGTGTATAAGTCAGAAAGATTTACTATGATGTGGAACCCTTTCAAAATAAAGCTTCTGTATCCCATTAAGCCTTTATGAACCTTACAGTACATCTTTTTCTAAAAAATAAAATATGTAAGCAAAAGCCAACATAACTATGCAGCTTTTTTATATTTATAGTCTAACCCATCTCTCTGAGCAAAATAAATAGTTTGCTTTTTAAGAAGTATACACTGCACCCTACATAGCATATGCCTGGTTAGAATTATATCACTGCTAGAAACAAATAGGCAGCTAATATTGGATGAATGCTACAGAACAATTTATTTTAAGCTTTAAATTCATTGCCATGTCTCCAAATCAAATATTGCACTTTCAGACCTGACTATGCTATCGTTTAAAGCTGTACCAAAAGACAAGTGTGTTGTTATACTAGGTGAGGGTAAGTAATTTGCCCACTATAACTGACCAATTTCACCTGGATTAGGACTGCTACACTATTTTGTTATGTAACCTGCTACCAGATATTGTTTAGTTAATAGGCTTTATACCATTTGCCTGTAAGCTATGCCTTTTTATGTGTACTTTTACATATTTTCTTTTGAAGGATAAGTTTGATTGGTCTGAAATATCCCTTAGTGATTTCCAACAATTTCTGTGGTGAACATTTTTATTATTTATTATGATTTACGTTTGATAACTGATTTGATGGACTGGTCAAAGCCCATTCACAGGAGAGACTGTGTAACTTAAATTATATTATCATAATAAATAGTCTGGTATGTAGCCACTGATATGATTGTCACAGCCAAAATGGCTGAAATCTGCTTGTTTAAAGATCCTACTAATCACCACACACACATTTGCCAGGTGTGTGCTATACATACAATGGATGTGTGTATTCCACGCTACCTAAACAGAAACACCTGTGGTCCTGTGGCCAACTACTGCCCACTGTGTCCTCATAACACCAGACACTGTCCGTTAGGGTTGCCACCTTTTCAACTGCCCAAAGTGGGACATTTTTTTATCGAATCATGAGATTTTGCAAAGCAAATCATACCCACAGCCATTGCAAAGGACAGAACTTCACTTTTTGCCAAAATAAAAGCTTATCCTTGCAGCATTTGAGTTGTTTATTCTATTTCATATAACATTTAGGTGTTTCAGATAACAAATAACTGTTTTATGTAGCTATTAAAGAAAACTTGGAAAATAATTTTGTCCTAAAATCTCAGGACATTTGCCATTTTTTAGGGTTTTTTTGCAGGACACAACTGCCCAAAGAGGGACTGTTCCTCACAAAGAGGGACAGGTAGTAACCCTACTGTCTAACAGCACACTGTCTTGTGTAAGTGCGGTGTAAAAGGTCGCTGCCAATTTCTACATAACTTCTTACACACCATGTGTCCCCCTCCCCCAAATATCCCTGCTGTGGTGGCTAAACCTTGACTTACAGATACATGCTGATAGTGCTCTGTACACTATATCATACCACAGAAATGGCCCACAGTGATGGTACCATGTTACCACTGATTACATGACACGTCCAACAAATGCACAGAGAGGTGCCACGTATGTTATGTGTATTGTACTTAGTGGGAGCTTCTCTGACTAGTTTTCAGCTGCTGTGACTACAGTGATCTTGATAACTGTCACACATCAAAACTGCTTTTCAAATTAGATTAAATTGTATGTTAAAATTATTTTTCTTAGGGGTGCAGCCTTTGTAAGGGATCCATGGAGAATTTTTTCCTTGCAAATTTGTTTCTTTTTCACAGTTCAAGTATCTTTTTGAACAGTTTATTCAGTCATAAATACATTCAAACTATACGTTTTGATAAAATACAAACATACCTAGTAACTTTGTATACCCCAGATTTTTAGCATTCATTGAATGTATTATTTCCATACCATTATTTACCTATACCGGAGTAATAATTATGATATCTTTATCCATATGTTACTGTTCATAGGTTGGTACTAGGCTATCGGCCCTAGGGCCTATACAAGCCTAGCCATAACAATTCCCTGGATATTCC
>NC_056743.1:713354303-713369303 GCF_019279795.1 Protopterus annectens
TATGCCTCATATTTTTGTTCTGTTCCTCATTAAATCTGTGGTTTTCAGGACTTTTGTGGCAAATCACTAAATAATGACAGGCATTTGAATTTCAGACTTCATATTCTTCAGAAAATAAATGGTAACACAAAACCTTTTATTCTAGTAATTTTCTAAGTTTATAAGATCAGTATTTGACATTTGTCCCCATTTTAGGGCTGTATTCCCCCATTATTGGCTTTGTCCAGGTTTTTTGTGCAAAGATGTTGAGAGCTATTGTGAGAAGTGAGAACTGAATTCTGTATTATTGGCTTTGTCCAGGTTTTTTGTGCTAAGGGGTTGAGAGCTATTGTGAGAAGTGAGAACTGAGTTCACTAAATGATAACCATTTAAGTTTCAGTCTTTCTATCTTCTTTCAGGAAACTGCTGATCTGGCATAGTGGTATGTTCCTCTGACTGTAGTGCACAGGGTCCTGGGTTCAAGACTTGGCAGTGAAATGCATGTTGGTAACATTTTATTCTAGTAGCTTTCCAAAATTATACAAGCAATGTTTAAAATATGTCCCTGGTTTTTGGCCTTTTGCCCCCCCCCCCAAAAAAAAATGAAATGTAAAATAAGTGTGAGAAGCTGTGCAAGATGCCTATGGCTTACACTACTGTCTATATATATTTATATATATATATATATATATATATATATATATATATATATATATATATATATATATGTGTGTGTGTGTGTGTGTGTGTGTGTGTTTAAGTAGACTTTTTATAATGGAAATGTTCTGAATTGGGCAGTTTTTTTGTCATTACCAGTTCATGCATTTTGTTTCATTGCCTACTGGAAACATGTTCAAATAATAAATTTAAAATGCGCTCTAATTTTAAGTCTAACAAGTGTGCTGTATTATACAAGGAATATAATTTAAAGTCAGAAAGGTGTATCAAACAATGCATGCATGTTTATTGTTTTGTGTGCAAGGGGCCTATAATTTGAAAACAGTCCAAAGGTAATCTTTATCCACCACTGGCCAGATGCATTTTCCTTTATGTGATGTGGGTTTCAATGCTGTTTCAATGAATACGAGGTTTCAAGGGCAGAGAAGTTTTAATGCCAAGTCTATCTTCATTGTGAGACTGTATTGCTTTATTTAGCAGATATCTATTAGTGTTTGTGCATTGTGCTATAAAATGTAAAAATAAAATCAAAATAATCATTGTAGAAGTAAAGCAGTATGCATGCACACATTAGTGTTTATGGTAAATGGGGCGTAATAGCCAGGTAATGTGACATTGTAATGGCTGCAGGGGGACTCTGGTGCCATATTTTGGCCGTCTGTTCATCAGTTTGTGTCTGAAAGTTGGTATCCCACAATTCCATTGGAGTGGGTGGGGTTATGTAATTATATATGCAAATTTTACGTTAATCAGCATACAGATTTGTACCTATTTGTCATGGGCCTTGTCCAGATTTTTGATGTTTCCAGGTTGAGAGGTGTGCTGCACTGCAATCTCAGTACAACCATTTCGAGTTTGCAAAATATCGATCACATGGTCTCAACTATATGAAATTTGAAATTTTAAAAACTTGATCTAGCAAAATCATTGATCTCAAAAGATCACTGTTAAAACATGCCCCCCCCCCCAAGAAATAACCTTGGAGAATACAAATCCAAAATCAGTGCTTTTATGGAAGAACACACACACACACACACACACACACACACACACACACACACACACACAGATAGATAAAAAGGAAGGTAGGAAAGCCCTTAATTATCCCATGTTGAGTACAAGAGGTTGTGTTGTTGAAAACAAGTACAGGCTTTACAGACAGGAAAAAGAAACTCATGTGAGTAGAAAGACAACAGTAAGTTAAGCATGAACTTAGTATAGTATGTGTGTTTGCCTATAACTCCACAGGGATTTCTGGAGGGGGGGTCAGCATCTTTTATGTGAATGAAGACATCTTCGGCAAACTAGAGCGAATGGAATGTGGGGTGAAGTTTGCTGTATCTGAGAAGTCTGCCTTGCCCATATGATAAACTGCTGACAATCTCTTATGCAACTAGAATCATAACTACTCATCCTGTAAAGATACTAAAAGGCAATACCTGTAAGGCTACAGCATTTTTGAGATAACTTTGAAAGAATGGACTTTGTTGCATGGGAATTATTCTACTACAAACTGTTATTGTTCCAATAAAAACTGTAAGCAGTGTTTTAAAGCTGGCATTTCATTTAACTTTTCTATTTCTACCTGCTTTCCCATAAACAGCATGACTGTGCTCATCTCCCTTGTAAACAAACACATGCTTAATCTTGAAAAAAATGTGATTAAGCAAATTCCTATAATTAACACTGAACTGAAATATGATGTTCGGTGTAGAATGTGAGCATTTTTTGACCCCTAGCACTGAGCAATGTTTATGATGTGCTTTCCACTTGGGCAGAATACATTCCACAGTGAATGAGAATGAGTTTGTTAAACCATCTTATAACAATGTTTGTGAACTACATAGTGCAGACGTAATGAATTACAATCCCTTGCAACTCTGGATTTGATTGCTTTGTACTGACACTTATCTGTCTGCCTGGACTCAGCGGCTATGTTTGCACCTAAAATGGAGGAACTTACTAAAGCCATGGCAACAGCTACCATAGATGTTTGGGACCATCTAGGGGAAATGGCTAACAAAGCCAGTCAGCAGTTACTTAGCTTTCAGGAATGAGGTGACACCAGGTATACAGCCACTGAGCAACATTTGGTTAACTTGCAATGGCAAGTTGTTCCAACACACCAGAGAAATTGTATATTCATTCAGCTATCCAAGGCCACAAGAACCAGCTGACGATTGAAAAAAACTTGGAGGAGCTGATGATATTGAGTCCTACCTCATGAGTTTTGAGAGATTTATTACAAGGTAGGACTGGCCATGGAATGAGCATGTCAGAATTATTTCTGCATATCCTACATGACACTGTCTGAAAGTCTGTACCGATATGGAAATACAGATGGCAAAGATTACCAAAAACTGAAAAAGGAACTTTTAACTATTACAGGTGCCATACTAAAGGCAAAGGTAGACAAATTTAATCACCTAGTAACCACAGACAAATCAGTAAGGTTCCGGAGAGCTAATGTGAAATGTCTATTGAAACTGTGGTTTGAATCTGATGTGAATGAAGTAAGGTACATAGTTTCATAGGTTATTACTAGGCTAATGGCACAAGAGCCTTTACAGGCCTAGCCAGTTACAATCTGGGTATGACAATGTTATATGTTAATTCCCCAGACACAGGATGAGGCAGTATCAGGGTAGTGGATCCCTGAGCCATTTTACAGACTGCCTGTGTCCATAAGGGACATGGCCACTAACCTGGGAGTGAATTTATAGTTCCCCAGCCATTTATACAAATTCTTTTTGAAGAGAGCGAAGGATGGGCTTTGATTTATTGAGATAGAAAGTTTATTCTGTAGATGAGATAGACTTTGGGATATGAATCTGTCTCTCCAGCAAGTTCTGTTAGAGTCACACAATGAACAGGCCCAAGGAATATGGAACCCTTGTATAAGTTTTCTTGCAAATATGTAACATTTTAATCAGGACTGGATCAGAGAATGCCTTGTAGGTTACACATAAGTTACCTCTCAAACGATATGAGGTGGAGTAAAGGGATAGGGCCCTTTAGTCATTCTGCACAAGACATGTGTCTTATGCTTGTATTTTTTTAATCAGAAGCATCTGGGACCACTCCAATTGGTATAAGTGCCTGGTTAGGTGCATGCAGATGGGAGCATTGTACTCTATTATGGGCCTGACGAGAGCAGCGTACAATGGCACTATGACTTTCTATGATCTTGATGCCATGCTTTTACTTAGAAGTTGAAGCACACAGAAGGATTTCCTTGCTACCTGCTTCAAAGTTTAGGTTACTATCTGTGCTCCTAGGTACCTCATCACTTGTCTGTTTTTAGGGGTATGCTATCAATATTATAATTTACAGAGATATCTGATTTAGTGAAGGGTATAATTACACATTTTTTAGCATTTAGACTCAGACCACAGTTTTGGCTCCAGTTATTTGTCATTTTTAGGGCTGTTTGTAGAATGTCAACATTGTTTGAGGATTCAATGATTGCTCCCAGTCATCAGTGAACTTGGTGAGCCAGAGGACCCCAACATTGGCCTTCACTTCAGAGAAGCATGTACTAAACAGGAGGGAATCCCAATGTCTCAGCTGTCCAGATTTTAACAGAATGCCCAGATTTTTATCTCATATTTCTAGTCTATTTTTCATAACATTTCTAGTTTTCTGGCAAATGCCTGAGGATTGAAGTCACTAAATAATGACATACACTCTAGTTTTAGATTCTATATCCTTCAGAAATGTATGTTAACATAAATCCTATTATAGCAACTTTCTACGTCTATAACAGCAATAGTTAAAATCTGTCGTTTTCTTTATGTCTTTGCCCACTCATTATTTTGGGCTTGTCCAGATTCTTGCCCTAAGAAGATGAAAAAAAATTTTCTCAACACTGAGCCCTGTGGGACACTGCTAATAACAGATTTCTTACAGGAAATGGATTCACCTATCCAGACAACATGTGTCTGGTCAGTGAGCCAGTTAGCTATACATCTGATGTTGTAGGCGTTTATGCCTAACTCACTAAGTTTATCTATGATCTCAGAGTCAGGGATTGTTTCAAAACCTTTGGCTGGGTTTAGATAAGCAGTGCGTACAATTTTACCCTCATTCACAGCCCTGGTGACTTTCTGAAAGAAGTCTACCAGATTGAGCAGGTAAGACCTCCCTTTGACAAAGCCAAATTGTGTCTGATCCAGTGTTTGGAGAGTTCCTATGCCATTAATGGTCATCAGGTCCAGGATATTTCTGTCAATGGCCTTCCAGATAAGTCTGGTCAAGCTTATGGTTCTGTAGTTCCCTGGGGATGTTGAAGCCACCAACCTTGTGCAGAGGGATGACTGTTGCAGTCCTCCATTCCTCTGGTACAAAGCCTGTCCAGAGGCTTTGGTTAAAGAGGGTTTATGGTGGCCCTAATAGATTATGTTTAAAGCTATTTAAGAAGTATTGTAGAATTTTGTTGGGACCCATGAAGGCTGTGTTTTTGGCTTTAGTGAGCACAGTAAGG
Source organism: Protopterus annectens (assembly GCF_019279795.1). Lineage (NCBI taxonomy): Eukaryota > Metazoa > Chordata > Ceratodontiformes > Protopteridae > Protopterus > Protopterus annectens. The sequence goes on from NC_056743.1 coordinate 713,359,444, forward strand.
AAATGTTCCATCATAATGACCAGTAGGGGGATTGTTGCAGGTATTTCTGATGATGGGGGCAGGAGTTTGAACACTTCTCAGCCAGCAGGTTTGCAACAGTTTCAGGGTGTGTGTTACTGTTGCCATTCATGATTAACTCGGCATATTGCGGAGCATTTCCCCTAAGGTTATGAACATAACTAAAAAAAGCCTTATGGTTATCTTTCAGTTGGGAGGCCATCTTTGCCTCATAATTTGATACGGCAGATTTGACCAGCTCTCTAATTTGTTTGCTTAGACTAGTTTATACTGTTTTATCTTTTCCTTCTTGGTTTTGGAGAGGATTTTTTTCCTTTTGTTGAATAGCCTATTTATGCTAGAGGTCCACTGTGGTGGCTTATTTTTGCCAGTAATCATAGTTTTGACTCAGACAGGTTCTGTCTCGTCTATGCAGCTATGAATGTGATTGTAAAGTGCTCAGAATAGGCCTTAATGTCATCTGATTTAAAAGGGGCTTGGAAATTTAATAAGCTGACAGTACATTTGAACTTCTCACTGCAAGAAATATGGGAATAATAGGGGGGGGAGAAAGGCTGATAAATAGTAACAGATTTTAAATATCACTCCTATAAACTTATAACATTGTTAGAATAACAGATTTTGCATTATCATGCATTTTCTGAAGGATATGAAGTCTGAAACTCAAATGTCTGCCATTGTTTAGTATTATTTAGTGACTTAAATTATTTATTATTTTACATTTGTTGACCGGGATAGTCCGACTGAGCTGAAGAGCCTTTTTTCAGAGGAGGCCTGGGGAGAAAAGCTCCAACATATTATACAATTTTCATTATAAATTAGCATTAAACAGCAATGTTACAGGATTATTACAAGGCATTAAGTAGCAATACAATGTTATACAGTATCAATAATAAGGAGTATAGCAAAACTATTTCAAGATGTATAAAAAGAAAATATGTCTAAAATGAATATAGTTTTTGGGGTAAGTGATTACTAAAACCTAGTCTTGTCATAATGTAGTTGCATGAAGGCAAGAGAATTACAAAAAAAATTTTCTTCTGAGGCAATTTGCTTAATAGATTTTAGAAGACAGTAGAAAAAGTAGTTAATGAAGATTAGAGAGAGCTAGTGAGAAGAGTGAGTTAAGGGCAGAAAGTAGATTATGGTATGGGAAGCAGGGGATGTTTAAGGAGGGAGAGTGCAATGGCAGGACCAGTGACTTTTAAAGAGCTCTTTGGTGGCTGTCTTAAACTGTTTAGGTTGTTTAAGGGTCCTGATTTCTAGTGGGAGCCTATTCCAAGCAATAGTGGGGTGATAGCAGTACATGTTGCGTCCAAATTTAGACTTAGGTTTATAGATATGTAGAAGGTCTTGTTTAGAGCTTCAGAGACGTCTGGAGGGAGAATAATGGGAGATGAGATGGGATAGTGCTGGGCAGTAGGAAGGCTGGTATAGGATAGAATGGATGATCTGGAGCTGAGAGAGAAGAAGTTGGTGGGGTAATTCAAGCCAGTTTAGGTGTTTTAGAGAGACAGTGATGGGATTTGTAGGTTTGTTGGGCAGCAAATCTAGCTACCTTGTTGTAGGTAGACTCAAGTTTGGTCAGGACTGCTGAGTTAAGATTTTTGAGAATTGTACATTAGACTGGGTAGAAGGTAGGTAAAATAGATAGTACTTCAATTATCAGTGATTTGTCAGAAAAATGCAAATGTTTATAAGGAACAGACCAAAAATGAGGCAAAAATTTGGACATTCCATGAAAATCTGGACAGTTGAGAGGTATGGCTGTCACCTATTTTGAGGTAATTGGCCTTAAGGTTCTTAACAGGTTTCAAGTTTGATGGGGTTCTAGGTTAGTTTTAATACTAAATTAGATTATTTTGTGGTTAGATTTTACCAGGGAGTAGTTAATGCAAGGGAGGGAGCAGCATCCCTCCATGTTTGTCAGTACTAGGTCTATGATATTTTTACCTCTAGTAGGGTAGCTAACTAGTTGCCCCAGCGTGTTTGCATTGACAAAGTCCATAAACCTCTGAGCAAGTGAATTATGGGTCATATAATTCTCCCAGTTTATGGAGGGGTAGTTCAAGTCCGTTTGGTGTTAGGCTAAATGTTAAGAGATTTCAGTAGGTTTAGGTAGGACTTGTGGTTTTCTAGACTCATGTTAGGGGATCCATAACTAGCAAGGATATGATAGAGGGTCACACCTATGGTTAGTTTGGCATGAAGGAGCATAAGTGAGCCATACTGTTGGACCAGTCTAGCAGTGTATTTTTCCTTTATGAACACTGGGACACCTCTTCCCTTTGTTTAATCCTGAGCTCAGGGGGATCAAACTGTAAGTAAGGCATTGTAGCCTTTGATAGCCAGAGTTTTGTCCATGGTTCTGAACCATGTTTCTTTGATTGCACATATATCTGCTATCTCCAGGGTGAGAAATGCTTCCAGGGAATGTATTTTTTTTGTTTGTTTGTTTTATATAAAATCCTAGAGTTTAGCAGCAGTACCTTTAGGTAGTTATGAGTGATTTTTGTTATGTTTTAGTATTTAACAACTTGGCACTGCCTAAAAAAGGCACTATGGGGATAGGTAAAGCTTTTGCCAATATCCGGAAGCCAAGTGTTGACAAATGAAAACCATCTGGTAAAGCATTGTGGTTTGTTGATCATGTCTAGCCAGGCTGACAGATATTGAGTCCCCTTATTTAACACCAGAAACTAAACCGACTGTTGAAGTCAACCATTTTTGCTGGTACGGTGGCATCATCATTGGTGAAGGTAGGATGCTAATTAAGGCTAGAGTCATAGCTGCTTGGGATACATATTTAGAGAGCTCCATCATGTCTATCTTCATATAGTCCAGTGAGGTATATCGTAGGCCTTTTATGCCCAAATGGACTATAACCATGTTATACTGGTACTTGTGATTTTAAGACCTAAGTGTGTGCATGATCTGGTGAACCCGGCTCCAGACAGACAGCTCATTGTACAAGAAATTTGTAGAACTTAGTAATGGATAGCGTTGTGTGTCCAACATAATTTGTGAAAACATATGTTTCAAAATGATGGGTTAACTTCTGAATAATTAATAGCTTTAAGAGAGCTTTTAGTATTCCTTCACAGTGTAAGTCTTATTTCAGCCCTGCATTGTACAGCAAGGGCTTCTAACAAACCTTCTAATACATGAGGCTATTCATGCATTTCTACATGCCAGTGACTTAAAACATAGCACTGTTGTTTGAGATAATTTGTGTTAACTGTTTTAAGTAAGGGCACTCAGTGAAATGTTATACAGCTGATAGCAATAAAACTGTGCATGTCATATCTACTAAGAATAGTCAAACCAGTAACTAAACGTGATCATACTGAATGCGGTCAGGCTGAGTACTTAGCCAATAGAAGTGCAGAATCTGCATTTTACCGCTGTGGTATTACAAAACTTATTAAATTGACAGTTTTTGTAAATGGAAAATTACTACCAGGATTGTTAGATTCTGGAAGCATGATTACTTCAGTTTGCACAGGATATGTGTAAGCATAAAACTAATAACTTGAAAAGTAGTATGTCATGCAAGCAGAAATGTAGCTTATGCTAGGGAGTAATACAGCACCCAGTAACTTTAGTACCTAATCTAAAACATGATGCACTACTTGACAGGACTTTCCCAATTTCAAACACCTGTGAAAAATGTGCATGTGGTACACAAAACCAGCTGTCTTGATAGAGGTAGGCTTACAGCCCATATAAAACAAAGCTGTATAATTCAAATATCAAATAGCAGTAAGGTTTGGATCTTAATAGAAGATTAATCTAATCTGAAACTGACCAAACCTTTCTGGTGAGTAAGACTACTAAAAGTAGTTAGTACTAAGACAAGATAGGTAACAGCTCACTGTTAAGGATACTCAGCATAAAACAGCATCAGTGAAAGAACAAAAAGAAACTAGTACAGAGACTAACAAGCAGGGGCCCATAGATATTAGAAGGGAAACGTATGAAAAACTCAGAAGGGTGCAGCTAAGTCCTTAAGCAAAAAAAGTAGTGATACAGAGCTTTAAACACAAAGCAAGTCAAATACAGAAGCAGAATCCTAGCACTGGGATAATTAGAAATTTGTCTGGAGACATAACGCATACTACCACCCAAGGTCAAAGTGAATGACTGCAATAAATTGACATTTTTGAAGGAGAAGTCATCTAAAGGAAAAAAAAACTGTACCTGTCTTCTGTAGGAAAAGCTCCCTTTCACCTCATGTCATGCCACTAATGACAGTAATGCTGACCTGGTTGATTTTCACATAGGCCTTGTCAATTTTATCACAGGCCTCTAAAAAGAACTTAAGAAAACATAACAAAATAAAGGGATGACCTCATTCACATATTTTGAATACAAAAGTTACTCACTTTATACAATAACTTAACAGAGAGAAAAAGAAGTAAGGCAGTTACTGATATCAAACCGTTTTAGACCTCTTGACATTAAGATGGCCAATAGCAATGTTTTGGGTGGAGATTTGCCATGGACTGAAAAATGACTAGTATTTTAGCTAAATTCTACTGACCTGGTATTTGACAGAAAATTTAAATTTCTGTGTTGTTTGCCCAGAATAGGAGAAGACATCAACTAATCCAAGGTTTAGGAGCCTATTGATTCCCTTACCTATACCAGCCGTCCTCTGAGTGAAAAACAATTGACTTTGGGACTTCCTTTTGCGAAGGCAAATAAATATCACCTGTGCATAATGATACTCACTGAGTTCACCACAATTTTTCCAGAAGCAGGCCCCTTAAAATGAATAAAGATTAAGGCTATAGAGAATGATCTGGTACACTATTTACTAGAGTTAGAATTTTCTGAAAATATTTATAGATTATGACATCTTACTTGTGTCCAGAGAAATGCTAATATTTTTTGTATACCAGCCTTAAACAAATGTACTAGGGAAACATTGAACTTCATGCTTTGTAAAATGAAAAAAGCAAAACAGAAAATTTTTGAACCAGCAGTGTTCATGATTTCTCTTCCCTTTAAGTAAGAAAATTCCTTAAACCTCAACTGGCTTCACTCTCTGTCCTTCTGGCAGCTTGCTAAGCATAGCAAAGGAATCATGGGAAGAAGAAAATATTCCCCTTTTAGAATGTATTATAGCAATAACCCATGCCAGGGTGTGGGTAATGCAGGATTTACCCACGGTTGGTGTGGTTTGGTCCCAAAGACAACCGTGGGGAAAATTCCACATTACCCACACCCAGAAGTGGGTTATTGCTATTATACTATGACATTATTTAAGAAAAGAAACAATTACTTTTTTTAAATAATGGCTGCCCTTCCGCAGCTGTCTGGCATCCGTGGCAGTTCTGATGTACTGCGCATGCCTACGCAGTACATCAGAGCTGTGGCCAAAAGCAACGGAGAAAACAAGATCTCCGTTGCTTTTTTACTGTTTCGCTATGTTAAATGGGTTTAACATAGCGAGACAGCTTTAAAATAAGCAACGGAGATCTCCGTTGCTTTTTTTAAACCTGTGTTGCTATGTTAAACTCTTTTAACATAGCGAGACAGTGTTTTAAAAAAAGACTTATACTAATGGAAAAAATCCGGGTGACCGGACCTTTTGCCATTAGTATAAGTCGATTTACAATGTGCACACTGGCCAATCAGCGTGCACGTTTTGGAATATTAATGGGGGGTCATGGTATAATAGCATATTAAACAGCACTGCATGGCAGGTTACGATAAGCCATGCCTATTTTAAGAGAACCATAAAATGACCAAAAGAAGCTTTAGTAAGGGGACAAAGTGTTTAACTTTGTACCCATTGCTGAAAACAAACGTGTCAATGTCCTTCTGAAGCCACACAGAGATTAAATTAACTAAGTTCATAGTATGGCAAACAGTAAAAAGAAATCCTGAGTAGATATCTAACATAAATGTGCTGAAAGCATGAAATGAAAATGAGGTTTCAGAAATGAATACGTTTGCAGAAAAAGCTAAAAACTCAAGTAATCCCAGAAGAATGCTGTCATTAATTCAGAAACAGGAAGAAAAAGAGGTACATTTTCAGAACTACCTGGCAAACGTAATTCAGTTTAGCACAACATTAAGCCTATCAATGGTGAAAAAGTACATTTAAAATGTTATCAAATATGAGTTCTAATAGCAAGCACTAAAGGAAGAAACACAGACACTGATTTAGCTGCTGGTCATAGAGAAATCGTAGAACAGCCCTACCTGGTCTGGTTCCTAAACCTAATGGCATAACATTTTGCAATGACATTAGAACACTGAATAGTTTACCCACATTTGAGTCTAAAATGGATAAATTAATAGAAACATTGAGTAACACTAGATTTTTGTCCACAATGAACTTGATAAAGGGTTACTGGCAAATCCCATTAACTCAAGTCATGTAAGGAAATAAAAACTGCAAAACTGATGGGCCTTTCTACTAAAATGTAATGCCATTTTCCCTTTATGGTACTCCAACAACATGTCAGAGTCTTTCTGATAGAAATCTTACTCACCACCATTCCATGTATGCAGTTGCTTAACTTAACAAAGCAGGTGCTTTTATTTTTTTTTTCTGAAGACTGAGAAAGTTACCTCAATAAGTTCTAAGCTACTCTAGATTCCTTAAGACAAGCTGGTTTAACATCTAACTCAGCCTAGAGAAACTTGGGAATGATGGAAACCAAGCATCTAGACTATGTAATAGTAAGGAGGATTTTAAAACCCCAGACAGACAAAATAGAGGCTGTACATAACTGGCCCATGCCTGACACCAAAAGGCAAGTCAAAATCCTTTGGGGGTTTAACAATTGCTACAACAAATTTATAACAGATTTTGCCACTGCAGAAGTTTCTTGACAATTTCATGAAATGGAGGTCTACCCCTGAATGCAAAATACATGGAAGAGACAGACCAGGTACTCAAACTTTTAACAGCATATTGTATACTGAACATGACCTGTTAGGCCTACAGTCCTCCAAACAGCTCAGTACATTCTTAGATGTCTATGAGGTAGGCCTAGGAGTGATACTGGCCAAAGGTGCTGAAGGAGAGAAATACCCAATCTGCTAAGATCATCTGGAAGTTAATGTATACTGAGCAGAGGGATTCAATGCTAGAGCAAGAGGGTTTGTTTGTCAAATAGGAATGATCATCTCTTTAGTATTATTCTCTTAGTTAGAAGGCATTTAATAGTCACAGTCCACAGAAACATACACACAGTAGTTAAAGCTGTTAGGTGGGTTGTGTCACTATGGCCATTCCAGTACGAAATAATGTAATCCTTGGGCTGGCATCCTGTGATAGTACATAGACTTCCTAGGGCTTACCACCCACTTGTGAGCAATAAAAGAAATGACTTTATACTGGAGATATCAGCTAATATAATGACTGCTTAGTCAGTTTTAAATATTACAGGGAACAATGGGGAGGTATGAAAGCCCTGATCATACCTCTCAACCTCTTAGAGCAAGAAATCTAGACAAAGCATGAATAAAGTGGGACAAAGGCCCAAAGATAGGGACAGTTTTTAAATATCGCTATTACATTTTTAGAAAGTTGATAGAACAACAGGTTTTGCATTAGCATGAATTTTCTGAAGGGTATGAAGTCTAAAACTCAAACGTCTGTCGCTTTATTTTACATTTGTTTACCGGGAGAGTCTGACTGGGCAAAAAAAACTTTTTCCGTGGAGACCCAGGGAGAAAATCTCCATTGTTAGTAAACTATTTTGTCAGTAGAAGGAAAACTGTATAATACAATAAAAAATAAATAGTAAGACATTCATAACGGTAAAAAGATTAGAACAGAATAAACTGGTCAAGTGGGAGACAAGACCAATAATCTTGTATAACAATGCTTCTAGAAGACATTTCTTACAGTAGTAGCAGGTAGTGACACTGTATACAATAAGAGTGCAATTACGATACTTAGTCTTATATACAGGTAGCATAGCAAACTGAAGACTTAAAATCTGATAGATATTAACAGTGAGAAGGGAAAAAAAACAAAGTAGTCATATGATTTAAATTCAATGCTCATTACATATGCAATTAAAATTTTAAAATCAGCTAGTTCCATGGTTTGGGCTACCCATGCCAGTACATGTACAAGTCCAGGAATTGGTGAGGGGGGCTTTAATGTGATGCTTGAAAATTTTTAAGCTTGTTATAGTTCTAATTTCAAGTGGTAAGGCATTCCCCACAGTTTTGCAATGTAGTAGGAGTATAGAGAGTCACCTGAAGTATTTTTACTCCTGGTTACTTCAATTAGAGCTTTATTAGTGGAGCATTTTCTAACTTCAAACTTTAATGGTTTGCCGATAATTCGTCAGAAAAACACAATTTTATGAAAAAAAAGGCCAAAAATAAGAGGCAAAAATCTGGGCATTCTGTGAAAAGCTGTACAGTTGAGAGGTATGGCCCCTGACAGAATGAACCCCCTATTGTATACAAAACAGTGTATTGTTGGCAACAAATACAGGCATTACAATCAGGAAAAAATAAGACGTATAAGGAAAAAGCCAACTGTATTTTTGGCCTCAACTCAGCAGGCTTGGTGCATGTTTTTAAATCAAACATTATAGTGTTTTTATTTTTTTTTCAAGGAATACTCCACATTTTTAGCAAAGTGAAACTGCTGCCCAGCAAACAAGCAAGGAGATGTAAAGGGAAGGTTGTTTTACACAAGATATTTACCTTACCTGCATGGAAAGATGGTAAGAATGCTATCTACCTCGTGGACTGTTACTACTCTGCCTATGAGGATAATTAATGGAAATACCCATACATTCTGGATATATGCAGGCTAGTGTTGAAACTCTTTACACAGAGTGGATTGCATCTCACTGAATCTATACTAATATATTCTTTTACACAAAACTGTAAACAGTGATTCAAGACAGTGTTTCATTTAAATTTTCTGTTTGTACATGTTTTGCCAAAGAAAAACATAGATTTGTCTATCACCTTGTAAATAAACACATGCCGAATGTTGAAAAAATGATAGTTAAATGTTTCACTGTCTGAGACTACAGCTGAATTGCATTTCATATGTATCTGTTTAAATACCCCCCATATATATATATATATATATATATATATATATATATATATATATATATATATATGCATATATAAGTATAGATTTATAGGTAAGTACTAGACTAGCTGCCCTTGCAGGCCATTTTAAGCCTATTAAATTTTCATTTTGTGCTCAAAATAACCTTTTCCATTTGGTTATAGATTTGCCTTACTCATGCCATGGTCAATAATTACATATTACCCCTAATAAGAATAACTGGGATCAGACCATAGACATAGGGCAAGTCCTGCGGTAGGTTTTCTGTTTCCCATCCATAGACCTAAGTTGAACTAAAAAATGGACAGGGAAGAACTTTGTTTTTTGTTAATGGCAGTGTGTTCCATAGCAGTGGTAAAATCTTCGAAATATACATATCCTTCCAAACCATTCTGTTGATATTACAGACAAGGTTTAAATCCCTAGACTGAATATTTCTGATCTGTGTTGGAGAAAACTAAGAGTGGGAAATTTACACACCAGTGCTCTATTCATAAACCTCAGACTGTGCACATTACCATTCCGACTTTTTATCTGTGAATCGCTTACATTTTTTTAATTTTCGTTGTCAATCTCGTATGATTGAGATGGTGTACTATCGCTATGAATCCCTGGGCCTGACATTTCCATTTTCCCTTCAGTCATCAGACAGTTGGTAGTATATTCATTTTCTATTGTGTGTTGTTTCAACAAAAATTAAAATTTTAAGTTACTGAGCCGTAACACGCAGAAAAGTGACCATTACATTAGTATGCTGCGCATGCAGATAACA